>NC_087068.1:4411444-4436064 GCF_963678635.1 Symsagittifera roscoffensis | reverse complement strand
AAAAAAGCTTCTTTTTTCTAAAAAATCTTCTCATTATCTGTTTTTTTTTACCAATTGTTTTTTCATTCATACGCAATTGACAATTCTACAGTTGGCATTTTGGCGGACGAGTTTTTTTCTTCTCTTCACCTCGTTTTGAAACAAGAAGCAAACCATAAAACAGTGAAAACACAGGACATGAAAAACTTTTATTTTGTATAACAGTTAACTGATCTTTAAGATTCAGTTATAACCGAAATAGGCAATGAGGATAAGAAAGAAGAAAGTTTGTAGTTGAAACTAGTTACGATATTTAGCCACTACGTTTTAGTTTTTAATCATATTTTTTCTAATTGCTTTGTTTTTCAGAAAAAAAAATTATTGCAACTGAAGAGTAATTGCATCTTATATATTATTTTTCTAAAAAGAAGTGTACCTAATTTTTTTCGTTTCCTCTTTCAGTCAAATTGTTCAATTAGCGCTCGGGAGTGTAATTAAGTAATTCAGCAATAAAGTTTGTCCAGCAGTAATTGTCTTCAACCGGGTGCAATTTTCAGCAGCCAGAATGAAAAGTGTTCAAGCTTGAAAAACAACCAACAGCTGCGATTTTCATCAATTATGCATGAAAAAGAATACATTCAAATTTAAAAAATTAAATGAATTACTAAAATTGAAACAAAACTGACTTAAGTAAGAGAGACTTTTATTTGAGTCAGATTGCGATTCTCAGCAATCTGTTGATCAAGTCACTTTATAAAAAATACAATTAGTTTTGAGTTCGAAGAAAAATAGCTTTTGAAATTATCAGCCGATAGTTTTTTTTTAAATCGTAAAGTTGAAGTATACTTGTCATTACACCATTAGAAAAATATTCGTAAAAAGTGTTATATCTGAAGCTGAAGGTCATTTCTTTTTGCAAAAAACTTCCGTTCATTAAGGCAAAATCTTGAATCCCTGGAAATTTTTCTTAAAATTAAAACTTATGAGCCTCAAAGTAAAGCTCTAATTGAAACATGTCTGAAAGATAATCTTAAAATTGGTTGTTTCAAACTGCCACTTTACCAATTTGTAGAGACTGTGAATAGGAACAGACACGGCGATTTTGCTTTTAACGTTAACGAAGGTATTCCAAATAAAATAATTAAAAAGGTACTTCGGACGAGATATAAGTTGTGACCATTTTTTCGTGAAAAAAGATTAAGAAAAACGATTTCTAATTGTTGCCTCTACTGAACAATGGTAACTTTCTTCATCAATTACAAGATTATCTGTTCGATTTGAAAATGCAGCCTGGAGATATGCAGATGGTATGCGGAGACCGAAATTTGCTGTGTCTAATTCGACAAGTGACTCTCTAAATCTTGATAAACAGCCTGCTACAGTTCAGCTTCTTATATTGAAAGAGAATAGTACAAGAATAATGAAAAGCAGCGTTTCACTAAATGATGTATATTTACCAAAATTTATTCGATGCTCATAATCCAACAAGTTTTTTATCAGAACATGAGGCAATGGAACTTAAGATAAAGTTTAGGCTGAAAAAGAAAAACTTGAATACTGTTAAAACTGAAACGTTTTGGATACCCATGAGATTCAGCTGCCCTCTGGAAGACCAGTTTTGTGCTCTGGAAGACCACTGGAAAGATATAGTTGAAAAATGACATTGAATGCATAAATGATTGCATTTCACAGCTCGTAGTAGCTATCCAATCTGATTGTGAAGAGTTCATTAATTAGTAAGCTCTAAGCTCCCAGTTAATTAAAGTCGAGAAAATTGGATAGTCCACAAAAACAAACCTAAAAATTGGGGTAAGAAGAGAAATAAATTATACGAAAAATACTTGAACACTAAGAATGATTTCAATGTAGAAACATTCTAGGAACAAAAAAAAATTAAAAGCTAATAAAAAACTGTAGGAGAGAAAATTTGAAAGCAGCAGCCATGAAAAATCAAAAAAATATTATTCTTAGGAGAGAAAAAAGCAAGAACAAGAGAGTTCGAAACACAATATTCGTAGCGCAAAATTTAAGATTATTTTTGAATTTTTTCAGAAGTTTTTAAAAAGTAAAACAACTTTACAAAATTTATGAATGCTATAGAGCAAGAAAAAACTGTATTTGAAAGCATTTCACCCCAAAAAGAGTATGAAGTAATTCAAAAAATTACAAATTTTTTTTCAAAAATTGTCCGATTATATCTGATCTACTGAGTTGCCTTTTTATTCAATGGGTATATTTGCCATATATCTTCAGTTTTAAAAACTGTTAAATGTCAACCAGTTCAGGAGAATGGCAGAAGGTGTGATTGTAATAATTTCAGACTTGTATCTCTTCTGAAAAACTTGGTGAAGGTTTTCGAAAAACTGATTAAGAATCAGTTGAGAAGATTTCTGAAAAGCTATAAGGTTTTAACATTCTTTCAGTACAATTTCTTCATCGAAAAACACAGTTGAAGCTATCTTAGAACTCACTGAAAATTTAATGCAGGATTTAGACAAAAATGTAGGGTCTGTGTGGACGTTTTTAGATGTTACAAAAGCGTTCGACACAATTTAGCACAATATTTTACAAGAAAACTGCAAACTGTATGGTTTGGGAAGTTTTTCTTTAAATCATTTGAGGTCGTATCTTAAAAACTGCAAAACGAACGTTAGTTATAGAAGTACATTATCGGAAATTAAACAAAAACAATCAACTATGGTGGTCTAAAAGATACATTTCTGGGCCCTTTGTTGTTTTTTGCTAGATATTAGCACTGGCCAAACTTTAGTGGGCAAAGTAAAAAGGAACTGTTTGCCGAGCATAGTTGATTTTATGCAATTATTATAACTGGACAAGAATTGTAAAAGAACATTGATGAGACAGTTTTTGAATTTGGTTTTTGATTAATAAGCTAACCATAAGCAATGATAAAGCAACCAGCTCAATTAGTTTTAAAAAAACGTTCTAACAGTGGATCGCATCAATGCTTAGCTTTACTACTTAGTGAAATTAATTTTTAAAACACATCTGAGAAAAGCTTTGAAAAAGGCAGCTAGTTCCTGCTCAATGTTGTGTCAACTAAGATTTTCTCTAACACATTCACATTGCTCAGACTATACAAAACACATTTTTGGCTGGTCTACGGCAAAACTAATAGGACAGGCTTGAAAAAAAAAATAGGAAGCCAGCAAAAACTCTTGTGGAGCAATTGTTTTGAAAGTTAAATCGTGGGATAGTCTAAACCAAACTCGGGACAAACAAAATCTCTGTCTATTTCAAGAGTTACACGTTATAAACTTTTTAAACTCATAATTAAAACCATGAGATGACCCTGTGAAATTGAAAGCATCATGAAGACATAATTGAACAGGAGATAACATATACAATAAACACAGACATTACATAAAAAAACCATCGAAGCCGAAGAAAGCTTACTAAAGGAGCAAAGAATGAAATCAAACATTGTTTTCGTGTTTTCACAATTTTAAAAGATATTCTTTGTGAAGCAGTAACAATTACCATTGAATCTTTGGACTCAAGTTTTCATAAAATAAAAGAATCTTACATTTGGAAATACAAATTTTTTTTCACTATGTTTTCGACTTTTATAAGTTTTTTGGTATCTTACTTGGATCGTTAGAAGACACCTTGAAATAATTTTTACGTTGGTTTTCAGTTTTCAGTTTCTTTTACCAGTTTTGTCTTCTTCCTATGGTTTTTGCTGTTTGAAGAATTTTTGCGTCATTTTGAGAACTGTCCAAATGATGTAAACTTTTTAAAAAAGTACGCGTACAGATTTCGCTGATGGAGATGCCACCCGACAGGCTTATGCCTTTTTGGTATTCTCCTATGCCGAACTAAATTGAATACCCACAATTTTAAAGAATTTATCATTGAAAAATTTGGCTTCAAAATATAATTATCCTTATAAAATCCTTCTCAGTAGTGCTTCTCGAAACTGGCAGGAAAAAACTCAGAACAAGCAAGAACTCTGAGGAGATTATTTCACACCGATGGGAATGTGGTATCAGTTTATCAATTTGTGCAAGATCATTTTGATGCATTGGGCATGTTCGTAGTGGTTAAGAGACTTATGATTGTTTTTACAATTTGTGAATTATGATGAAGTTACAAGAGGGAAAAAAAGTATTCGCTCATTGAGCAGGATAATTTGGCACAAAGAATCCGTAATTTGTAGTGAGTCGGCTGAAAACTCCGATTACGAATCAGCAGGCTTGATATGATGATCATCTTAGCTCGCTTGATGATTTCATTAGACAAAAATGAAAAGAAAAAAGGCAAACACAAACAACTGAAATGTAATGTTAAATACACATTGAAATACTGAGGTTTCAAGATTGAGAGAATGGTAGCATCAACAGTTTCAGACAGGCTTAGCTTTACTACATTGTTACGATCTTCATCAAGTTACGATAATTAATAAATTTTAGTCGGTCTCAATTTAAACAGCGAAAAACACAGCTAGACTAACGCGGCTATGGTTTAATGGTTTAATCCGCTCAAAGTAACTGGGAGGCGGAAGATCTCGGAATCTTGAAATTAAACGGCCCGTTTAGCAAAGTAACTCGGATACGCGAAGCCGATTAATGACGGTTCTACACTAGCACAGACCGTCTATTTATCTCTTAGCAAAGTTTCTGAGGTCCTCAAAGCCAAAAGTTGCCAGTTAGATCCTCGGACAGACTAATTTTTGTCATAGAAATGTAACTCCGGTGACCTAATCCGAATGCTGGCTGTTCGATTCTCGGAGAGGCGGATTTTTTTTCATAGCAAAAAACAAGGGCGCCCAATCTGAATATGTCGCCTGTTCGATACTCAAACAGACTGTGTTTTGTTTTCTTAGCAAAGTAATTATGGTACCAGAAGCCGATTGTTAGCTGTTCGATTTTCGGACAAGCCGATACTTTTTCTTTGCAAAGTAACTGCGTGATCAAGCCGAATATTGCCGTTTCGATACTCCGGCAGACTGATATTTTTTTCATTGTAAATTAATATTCCGGCAAACTTGAATATGTTAAATGTTCGATACGCGGACAGGCCGTGTTTTTTTCTTAAAAAAACAACCATGGTGCCTGAAGCCGATCTTTACCGTTTCGATCCTCGGGCAGACTAATTTTTGTCAAAGAAATGTAACTGAGGTGCTTTAGTCTGAATGTTGGCGGTTCGATTCTCAGACAGGCGGATTTTTTTTAAGCAAAGTACCTGGGTTCCCAAAGCCGAATAATGCCGTTTCGATACTCGGGCAGATAAAATTTTTTCATAGCAAAGTAACTGGGGTATCCGAAGCCGAATTTTGGCCGTTCGAGCCTCAGACAGACCAACTCTTGTCATAAACTTTAACTTAGGTACCCTAATCCCAAGGTTGGCGGTTTGATTCTCGTACAGGCCTTGAGGATTGATACTAGGATGTACCGGATCATTTTTGCTTAGCAAAATATCTACGGAGCTCGAAGCCGAATGTTGGTTGTTCGATTGTCGGACAGACAATCTTTGTCATAGCCAGGTAACTGGGTTGCCCTAATCCGAATAATGGCGGTTCGATTATCAAACAGGTCCATTTTTGTCATAGCAAATTAACTGATCAAGCCCAATGTTGCCGTTTCGATACTCTGGCAGACTGATTTGCACAAGCTCAATAGATTGGCGGTTCGATACTCGCACAGATTCTGTTTTTTTCTTAGCAAATTGATGGGATCCGCAAAGCCAAAGGTTGTCAGTTCGATCCTAGGGCAGAACAATTTTCTTATAGAATTTTAACTTAGTTGCCTTAAGCCAAATTTTGTCGGTTAGACTCTCGGACAGGCCGAGTTTTCTCCATAGCAAAGTAACTAAGGTGCCCAATCTGATGCTGTTGATACTTGGACATACGGTGCTGTTTTAGCAAAACAACGACAGAGCTCGAAGCTGATTATAACCGTTTCGATACTCGGGCAGACTAAAAATTTTCTCGGTCCCTAAAGCCAAATTACGCCGGTCCAATCCTCAGAAAGATCATTTTTTTCTTAACAAAGTAACTACGGAGCTTGAAGCCGAATGCTGGCGGTTAGATCGTCGGACTGAACAATCTTTGTTATAGCAATGTAGTTGGGGTAGCCTAATGCGAATATTGACGGTTCGATTCTCGGACAGGCCAATTTTTGTCATAGCAAACTATTTGGTTGATTAAGCCAAATTTTACCGTTTCAAAACACTCGCAGATTTATTTTTCCGAAACAATATGTTGGAGTTTCGATACTCTACCATTTCGACCATTTTTTTTTCAAACTATAACTGGGTTGCGTAACTCTCAAGAGCGTAACTTACGTAATTCAATTAAAAATCACAATCATCATCAATTTCGATAACTCGATATAGATTTCCGCTAAGTTCTAGGCCAAATTAGAGCAAGCTGAAATGACAATGAAATTAGCAGAAACTAAAAATTTGAAACTAAAATACGTAAATAGTATCCAACTATTAACCTTATACAATAACAAGATCCAAGACTCCGATAATGATTTAGCCTTAAAAATCAACCAAACTCTGACATATATGAGAAGGAAGACCTTCATTCAAATCATGGTATAAATATTGGCGCAGATACGCACACAGTGCTACTGATTGCAGACAAAAACAACAAGATAAATCAAATAGACAACCAAAAGATAACTAACCAAACAAGTTCTTCTACCAATACAAAATTTTACCAAATAAGGGTAAACAAAGTAACCACAATCCAGGAAATCCGCTTCCATCCAGCTATAATAATAGCAGATTGCAGTCCCCATATTCTAATGGCTTTTGTGAAAGATCATCAGCTGGACAAAAATAATTGACGAAACAGATACAATAGATCAATAGATCAAACAGTAAGAACGCTCTGTACAGAAACATTATTCCAGATCAAACTCTACTAGAAGTAACTACTCATTTTAAAATAGAAATCGTTGATACTTAAACCCTCGAAATAGATAGATACCATTCTAAAGGCCGAATACCCAATTGTTCATACAACCGCAATCGCAAGTATTCGAACAATAGCCGTAGAAACTAATACAACAATAGATCTCAGAATTATTCTATTGACAAACCCGATAATAATAATATAAAAAGATCCCGTGGTAGTTCTAGAAAGAGAAAAAATACTTATCAAAATAGATCAAGAAACTACTCCCAATCACCATATCAAAACAATTCACCATATCATATTAGACAGAACCAAAAGGAGCACACCTAAACATCACCGAGAAATCAACCAAAACCAATCTACATTTGAAACAACTAAAGAGCCACCAGGAATTGATACCACGGAAACCATAGAATTATAAGTAAATCGTATTCACTGTGAAAGCACAGATCATGAAACTGAAACCGAAAACACATAATTTATCAACATGCTTAAAATAGAACATGAACATGAAAAACTAATTGGTTAGAACTATAATCAGAATGACAATCCTAACTCAAATCTTCAAGAATAAAAAAAAATCATGAAAAACAACATAAATTACTTCATAAAATCAAAAATCGCTCAAAGGTGAATAACATATATCAAAACACAACAACCAAGATATCCTCACCTGAAAGAAAAGTTTGGACAAAACCACTTCCTTTACAAAGCTCGAAAAGTAAAAATTTTCAACTACCAGACTTTGAAATAGTTCTTTTAATTGGTTCAGAAGCAGAATCAAAAATTATTAAGATCTCATTTGTTCAACAAATAAGGGAAAGACTCAATTATCAATTAAACCAAACAAAAACTTGAACCAAACAAGCTTATACTTTAAATTTTTGAGCAGATATTCTATAAACAGATGTTAAACACAATGTAGTTAGTTGGAATACAATTGAATATAAAATATAATTCAACAAAAAATCATTCTAAACAGCAAATTACAAATTAAAGAAAAATACACAAAAATGAAAAATATATTTTTATCATTTTTTCAAAGGCTAAATAAAAAACCTCCCTTTTCGCCAAATTTTACCTTATCTACAACCAACAACGAAAACAACTAAAACCACTAACTGGAGACGTGCATACGATTTCCCAATCAACCAAGTCCATCAATATAAAAACAATCAGAATACCCAAAAATGATCCATGTCTAAGATTGAATTCAGACCAATTCAATAATTTTTTAGAGTAATCACTAATATTAGCAAAAACCTCAAATATAGATAAAATAGCATTACATGTATGCAACAATTCATAATACAAAAACTTAGAAAATTATCATTAGATTCTATTAAACAAAAAAATGAAAGAAGCCCACGATAAATCACAATTTTACTCGCTCGGAAAAATTTCGAGGACACATTATTGAAGGAACCACAATAGCAACCTTGAAATCACGAACAGATGCAACTCTAAACTTTCCATCACCATCCGACAAACAAAAAATCCAAGAAGTTCTTGGGTTGTTAAAAGTTTTAGGCATTTATGTTTAAGAAAAAGAATTTAAATCTTGGACCGTTTTAGAATATCAATAGGCAACAAAATTTTTGAATGGACATTAGAGTACCAAAAACGCTTTGATGAAATCAAAGTTCTTCTATCTGAACAAACCTCAAACATCACCCCGATCCGAACAAACCTTTCTATGCTATGTGCGACGCAGAATACCACAGAAAATAAAAGCCTTCATCCTTAAAAACAAAAAACCACCTTGATTAGAATTTGAATATGCAGTTAAAACTTACTCTGCTACAAAACAAATAAAAACCCTAGAACATTTTCTTCTCTACTTAGATTGCCAAAAAAAATCATTAAGAAATAGATTTACTAGGAAAAGACATTCAGATCCATACTATCTGTTGAAAAATCAGATTCACAATGGAAAAATCATCAACAAATTCACAATGGAAAAAAAATCAATTCCCTTAAAATCAAAAAAGACCTAAAAACACAACAAATTTGGCACGACCATTAGAAACAAATTGAAAGTATACTTAAAAAAATTTTTGATGTAAAAGACACTTCGGACTTTATACCTCTATCAAAAAGGGAATTTCAAAATATCTTCTTATGGTGAACAATAAATCTCACATTTAATCCAGAAATATCGAAATCTCGACCCTGTCACCATACAAAAGAAATCCTACCATAAAAATAAAACTAGACCCGCGACGAAAGCCGAAATTAGAATTTGTGGAAACAAGACTTGCCTCCGATAATTTCGAAAATTTAACAATACCACGATAATCAAAAATACTGCTATACTGGGTCTCTTTATCCAAATAAGAAAGTACCTTGTCTCCCATTGGGTTTGATTTGAATAGCATTTCATATATCGCATTCCTTACACACAAAAGGACATACACGATCAGATAAAACAAATTGTAATTTCTTGCAAAGCTTTTATTTCCAAAATGGTTTAATTTGGATTAAAGTAGTTTGTAATGACCATAATAATCACTAGTCAATTAAATAAACCCCTCCCACAAAAATAACAAATTGCAAAAAAAAAACAAGATTTTAAAAGACAAAGTTTGTATTTCAACCATAAATTCTCATTCGACACAAAAGAACTATACCCCCTCAGAAAATTGTTTTGTTATAATGGTAATTTTAGAAGCATTTACGCAGCAATCAACCCTCTCCCCCATTGTAGGGCTTAATATTCATATACAACACTCTACGAACACTGGATAGCAAACTTTGGAAAACCCGAACTCCTTTTGGTCAAGAAAAACACCGATTGGTCAAGAGAAATAATTTTATTTCCTTAGATTCAAATTCTCACATCACAACAACATTTGGACAATCACCCAATAAAATGGCTCTTAACCAAAAAACACGAAAACCTATAACGTTCAGAGCAAATTCTTCAAAAAATCACAAAGACATTGCCAACCAACTAATGATTCATTTTATTTTAACCTACTACTTCACATTCATGATGAAGTTTAAATTCATCACCCACAAGTTTTGAGAGGAGCCTCTGGTACCCATTGAGAATAGAATACAAAGAGAGTAGAAAAACGCAAAGAAATTTAGCGGAAAATTGCAAAGAATTTTTTACAAGGACAAAACATTCAATCTGAAGAAAATTCACGCTTTACAACAGCATCAGATCTTAATATAGAAGTCTTTGAACCAATTCCAACTTTTTCAAAAGAAAAAAGAGTCTCAAATAAGTTAAAACCTAATTTCAAAGGATTATATCAAATTATCGAAAAACCCACCGACGTTACATATCAATTAATTGTTGCTATTAAAAAGAAACGATACATTATCAAAACAACATTTTACCCTATTACCCAAACAAGTTCGCCTTCGTGAACTAACACAACTAAAATCTTTTAGAGGATTACACATCGTCGAAATAGAAACAGACAAAAATGATCCCAGAACACCTGAAACTTCAACTAACGTACCACCTTTACCACGTGATATTTCACAAAAATGACACGAGCACTTGCTAAACAAACTATTCAAAAACAAAGAACTATTTGAAAAATACAGGAAACATTTTTATCAGTTGAAACAAAAAAATTACAATAACTTCAATCATCTCGTCCCAGAAATCAATCGGGAAAAGATTACAATGTTTTCATCCCCCAATCTTAGATAATAAAGAAAACAAAATTCCAGCAACCCTCTGATCATTGATATTATCAATAACATTATCAAAAAAAGCATTCGTTATAAAAATCTTGAAAACCTTGAAACTTTTCTAAAACTTATATTCAATTTTCTATCTTTCTGTTTTTAAGAAAAAATTAACTCAAAATCACCAATCAAATCACTTGATATCATCTCAATTTTAGTTCAAACAACATCTTTATTTCTAGCCGATATAATTCCAACTTCGACTAGATCTATAACTTCGTTCCAAGACCTCCTGGTCAAAATAAGCAATACCACTAGATTTGACGACAACCTAAAAAATATTATATAAAAGTTGCAACCCCTTCTATTAATCAACACAAAAATCAACAATTTCGTCTCAATTTTCACCAAGAAAATCAAAAAAAAAGGAAAAAATTAAGTTTACATAAAGACAAAAGTTAATTAAATCATTTGGCCTAAAGCTAGTCTACCTCTCAAAAACTCATGATCATCCCCCAAATGAAAACAAGAATAAGAAAAACTAAAAAAAAAAAATTCAACCCCACTCAATGTAACTCCGAAAAAAGATAACTCGACAAAGAACATCATTTTTCAATTGCATACTGTCAACTCAGAAAAGGTTCTTGAATTAGTTCTCCAACATTTTCTTTTAATTTTTTACTATCTTCACAATGCATTTTTTGTATAACAGTTATTATAGAATTTATATTCATCATATACCTAGATTTCAGTATAATATTTATAGTTTTCTATTCCCTCATTCAAACCTACCTTTTTCTCCAAAACTATCGACCATCTAATCAGGTACGATTCTGAATAGTTTTCCAAATGATACGAAACTTGCTAAGCAAAAAGGACAATGTAATTTTTTTTGTATTTTTTCAAACATCAATAGCTTCCCTCATCCTTACACTTTATTGGTGTATCAAGAAAGCAATTATCGTCTTTGTAGCAGCAACTTTTTTTAACAATTTTCTTTGAAGAAAATCACCAGGAAAGTAAACTCAAGTAATTCATCAAAAAGAGTGCGTAAATATCAATTTTACAAATCCTGCTTTGACCAAAAAATCCCCACCTACCAATCCACCCCAAGATTTCCAATTACAACCTATATCTAGTAACACAAATCAGCCTCAGTTTTCTATTCATGTATCAGATGTAGAAACTCCCTACACCCTTGAAGAAAGACACGCATCTTTTTCCAAATCACTAACACCAGCCCACCGTTACGCACCCCTAAGTGAACCATATTACAAACCAACTTATAAATTTTACCCCCATTTCAATAGGACGTTAACGCCACAAGACACGAAAGCCAAAACCAAAATCTAGCAACTACAATTGACAGAAAAATAATTCATATCTGACGAAATAGGACCCTAACAACAACAAGAGTTTAATTTAATATAAACTAATTCCAATATCAACTCCGCTCGAACTTTTCCGAATCACAACCCAAAGTACCTCTCAACAATTAATTTTGACATCACAACAAAATACGCCAAATCTTCCATCAGATTATCTAGGTTCAACGCCCACTTCCAAATAAATTCATGAAATTACAATTAATCCCTCCACTTCATTCAAAAGGCTCCCCCAATTGAACAACCCAAACGTTTTCTCGAAGCGAATCGAACCTTGTGAATGAACCAATAAAGATTTCCCCAGATAAAACTTGCCCATTGCCAGAAACACTATCTCTACCATCGACAGAAACACTATCTTTACCATCGACATCTTTATTCACAGGACTAACAACATCAACTACCTTTCTCACAAAATTTCAGAACCAACTAAACGACAGATGTTGCGAAAAACAAGAAACAAATAAGCCCTTACGCTTAGATTGGAACTCATTTGTAGCACCCCTCTACTTTTTGGACAACACCTTGAAAGTAGTCTCCTCCATAATTGGGCATTGAGTAGACTACATTATCGACACGAAATCCACAAAGATAATCAAGATCAAAGTAATAAAAATACTTTCACAGCAAAATTTATTTCTTAGATTTGAAACAATTGTAAAATTAGAAAATTTTGTGCATCACTCATTGCCACTGTCACAACCAGTCATAACAGTTCAATCGTTACCCAATCAGTTTATAACCACAGAATTAGTTTATAAATACGATAGATACACGAAAAAGACAATAGGCCGTATAACTTTCTATAATCGCTCCCCAAGATTATCATATACATGTATATTTCTTATATCATTTCACAATAAATTCATTTTCGCTTTTAATACACTTTGAACCAACAAATGATCACATTTTTTGCTCGAAATGCATACATTTTAATTTAACAAGGGTTTTTCAGATTTGATATTTCGAATTTTTGTTTTTCAAGGTTGTTTTAGGTCTGAAGTTTTCGACAGCAGATCTAACATTCTGATTTGAAATTTGTAACTTTTTATCGCGATCCAAAAAAAAGAGTTTCAGATTTGAGAATCAATTTATAGGAGAAATAAGGAACTCCGGATCTTGAACAGAAAATCCCCTGGGTAAGGGCGTTCCGTTTACAAACGACCACAGTATGAGAGTCCAACCTTAGCGGTGCTAGAGATTGCGAGAAAGTCAAACCCCGCCAATTTAGGTTTTCAATTCTTGCCCATTTTACAAAAACATCAATTTTAAGTAGCAAAAAGAAAATTTTTTAAAGTAAATCGTGGGAACCGAATTTGTTTGAAAATTTTTTAAGTTTGTTTGACATAGCTTCATGAAAAATTTTATCACATCTGAGATTCTGTTTGTGCTCCTACAAAGAAGTTATTAGGCTGAAATATAAGTATTTTAAGTTTTCTGGACCTTTCTTTCAAAACAGACGCTCTTGAGTTTAAACTTACTTCAACTTACTACTTACATGACTTTTATTGCAATGATTCGCTGGTTAAATTTATTTGTTTTTTCTACAGATTTATATCACGGTCTTTTATGGAGGCTATTCTGATGGGCAAAAAATCTTGGGCAAAAGACCAAAAACAAAACACAGCAAATAAAAGAGGCAATCATTTGCTTTTTTTTTTTTACGAAACCCTTGTATTTTAAAATTTTTCTATTTTTCCGTCGGTCAGTGCCAATTTGAAATAATTGCATTTTTCCTTCGTTCTTAAATTCGGCCATTACTAAAATTAAGTCCCTGGAAATGTTTACTTTTTTGTGATTTTCTTGCTTTTTTGTCCATTCTTGGAACACTGACATCAAATTGACTGAGTTTTCCCAACTCTATGAAGAAATCCAACTGCTTATTTGTCTCAAAAAGCAATAATCACAAGAGCGCTACTACGTTTCTCATTCGGAAAAAGTGTTAAGCACTTCTAGAAACACGAATAACCATGTTTTTGCTTCAATGGCTAAACGTAATACTTGATACTTGCTTGAATGAGGATAATATCAATCCCGCACTCAGCAAAAAGAGAAAATAATCGAGTAAATTACAATTATAATTGTACTTTTATCAATATTATAAACATTTATAAGCGCCAAATTTAGATATTTAAACAATTTATAATCCATTATAATGATAAAATTTTTCGTGACATTATAATAAAATAGAATCAACTATAATTGATTATAATTTTTGCGAATTATAATAGAATAAAAACATTTTTTCTGTCAAAAATGTCTAAAAGTTAGATGTCCTGTCACTCTTTGGGTCATCTGAAAACACAATTTTACCACAAAACAAATTTCTATAAATTTTTTAAAACAAAAGCAGTGCGCTAATATTTTGGTGGTCAAAAATTTTTTAAATGTACATACATCTTGACACAAGTATGATCAACAAGAAAGGAAAAATGAAAGCGTTATAAGTTTAAATTGACAATACGGGGCCAAACTGTGCACTGGATGGGCAGACAATTTGGGTCTGTATGTTCCTGGAATCCAGAGACAAGTCCTTAAACATGTTAAATTTTTGTCGGAACTATCAAAGGAAAGTAAAGAACAAAAGAAGAACAAAGGGGCGTCCTTGTTGTGGAATCCACATACAATGCATAAAATGCAAAGTTTGGCATCGTAATGGATTTGAAAACGGTTAAAACAAATTTCCCATTTTTCACATAAGCCAATGTGTACAAAAAGCATAGAATTAAAGCAGTTCATGAGCAAGGTCGAAAACAAAATGGGCAAACAAAAGGAATTATAAGCAAAATCGATTATAATTCATTTTTCTACAAAACAAATGAATTAGAAATTTGGTTAAATTTAATCGATTATAATCACATATAATGTATTATGGTTGATTATATTTGATTTCAAAGAGAGTGGTTATAATCAATTATTAATTACTTACAATCAATTTTTTCTCAACTTTTGTAAGGCTGGTACTAAAATCATACTATAATCGTTTATTGACGCTTGAAACTGGATGCGGGAAATTTAACTGTTCATCCATACGATATGATGAGGACGACTGATACCACCAATGTAAGTGAATAGCTGCAGTTGAAAAGCAGGTAACTTACCATTATTGATTAGTTTTTGGAAAATTTTTGAACCCACAACAGGTTTAGAGTTTTGGAAAATTTTTGTCCCTTTTTTGTAAGCTTGTTTTAACTCAATCCTTTTAGTTTTACACAGTTATTTTGTTATCTCACCAACTTTTACATTTTCACAATTTTCTCTGTAATTTTTTGACTTGAACTTTTTTAGAAATCCTCACAATATTTCCTACCCATAACCCAAGCTTACCCCCTACTTCACAATTACTTTTTCCCATGCGAGGGTTGTAAAAGCGGGATTGGTCGGGAGTTAAACTGGGGCGTGGAGGTAGTGGGGGTTCTGAAGTTTGGAATCTGGTGGGGAGGGGCTTATTGGGATGGGGATGGGGACATTATCGATATTGAATAGGAATTCCTCCACCTATGAATCTTAGTTTCGAAACACTTTTTCGGCATTGTCAGATTGCAATGAAACTGGAAATTGTGAACAAAACTAACAATTACGAACAGACTTGTTTTTCATACGTTACATTGTACTATCATGACTTTAGCCGTATAACAACTATAAAAGTAGATAGTTTGAAAGGTGGGGGAACCGAAAAGAGCCAAATATTCGATATTATGAAATGAAAGTCTGTGCTGTTAAGTTTGCCACGATCACCGATCAATTATGCAACATTTTAGTCAACGAAAAACCATAACAATAGATTTTTATCCATTTAACTTTAGCTCAGGCAGGAATTTTTTGTGGTCCCTTGAAAAGAAATGTTTAAATGAACATACATCTTGACACAAGTATGATCAACAAGAAAGGAAAAATGAAAGCGTTATAAGTTTAAATTGACAATACGGGGCCAAACTGTGCACTGGATGGGCACACAATTTGGGTCTGTATGTTCCTGGAATCCAGAGACAAGTCCTTAAACATGTTAAATTTTTGTCGGAACTATCAAAGGAAAGTAAAGAACAAAAGAAGAACAAAGGGGCGTCCTTGTTGTGGAATCCACATACAATGCATAAAATGCAAAGTTTGGCATCGTAATGGATTTGAAAACGGTTAAAACAAATTTCCCATTTTTCACATAAGCCAATGTGTACAAAAAGCATAGAATTAAAGCAGTTCATGAGCAAGGTCGAAAACAAAATGGGCAAACAAAAGGAATTATAAGCAAAATCGATTATAATTCATTTTTCTACAAAACAAATGAATTAGAAATTTGGTTAAATTTAATCGATTATAATCACATATAATGTATTATGGTTGATTATATTTGATTTCAAAGAGAGTGGTTATAATCGATTATTAATTACTTACAATCAATTTTTTCTCAACTTTTGTAAGACTGGTACTAAAATCATACTATAATCGTTTATTAACGCTTGAAACTGGATGCGGGAAATTTAACTGTTCATCCATACGATATGATGAGGACGACTGATACCACTAATATAAGTGAATAGCTGCAGTTGGAAAGCAGGTAACTTACCATTATTGATTAGTTTTTGGAAAATTTTTGAACCCACAACAGGTTTAGAGTTTTGGAAAATTTTTGTCCCTTTTTTGTAAGCTTGTTTTAACTCAATCCTTTTAGTTTTACACAGTTATTTTGTTATCTCACCAACTTTCACATTTTCACAATTTTCTCTGTAATTTTTTGACTTGAACTTTTTCAGAAATCCTCACAATATTTCCTACCCATAACCCAAGCTTACCCCCTACTTCACAATTACTTTTTCCCATGCGAGGGTTGTAAAAGCGGGATTGGTCGGGGGTTAAACTGGGGCGTGGAGGTAGTGGGGGTTCTGAAGTTGGGAATCTGGTGGGGAGGGGCTTATTGGGATGGGGATGGGGACATTATCGATATTGAATAGGAATTCCTCCACCTATGAATCTTAGTTTCGAAACACTTTTTCAGAATTGTCAGAATGCAATGAAGTAGTATAGTAAAAGTGGCTAGGAAAATGACCACTTTTAACCCCCCCTTTTTTTCGATGTGCCGTTGTACTTACCACTTTTAACCCCCAAAGGGGTTAAAGCCCCTACTTTTTCGGGCACGCATGTTTTAAGGGGGGTTAAAATTGGTAATTTTCCAGCCACTTTATGGAAACGGGAAAGGAATTAGGTTTTGGTTGGTGCATGTTTTCCCTTCTAAAGTTTGGGGGTATTGGCTTGTTTACATGTAAAATGACGTTATATACCTATTATATGCAACCAAACTATATGGGATATAGGAAAGCCAATATTTTGGCAGCGTAGCTTAACTGTTGGCTGCGGTGAACGATTTCCTTCAAAAATGCATGTTTTATTGCTGAATCTCGAAGAAAGGAAAATTCGTCAAGTGCGGCGGCCGCCACCTCTATTTAGGCAAAAATTAATGATCAATTTGGCCAAAATAAGAATAAAAATTTTCTTTAAGCCAAATGAAGGTAAAAACAAAGAAAAATTACGAAACACTGGAAACTCTAAAATAATGAAATTGGCTTGAAAATTTCGACATTTCCTTTTTCCGTGTCTACAGGAGACTGAAAAAACGTCTGAAATCTATGACAAAAGCTTTGACTTTATTGAAAGTTCGAAAGAGCTAATGAGTTGAAGTGGGTAAAGATCTTCAAAAACGAGAACATTGATGCAAGCCAAAAGTGCCCATTAATTTTGCTGCAGCCATTTCTAAGACTTGCATATACCACTTTAAAAAGGAAAGAGTTTTCGGGGCTTCTAGAAAACGTTAAGTATTTCCTATTAACGTTTTGTGCTAACAGATTTTTTGAGAATATTCATCAAAGCGGACCTAGAAACTGGGAGAAAACTGTTATTTGTAAGCCAATATATACGACAGAACAGAGTGACTATCGAATAAAGCAGGTGAAAACTTATTTGCGACTTTTAAGGAAAGCAGATATTCAAATTAGAGCAAATTCAATCGGCAAAGACTGAACACAAGCTAAGACAAGTTATGAATACAGACTCAAAACTTGATATGAAATCGGAGTTATAATTTGAGCATCCAAATTTTTTGATTTTTCCCTTAAAAGAATATGCAAATAAATAACTTTTTAATTTGATACTACAATCTGGTCGACTGTTCTCAGTATCTTCTAATTAAGTTCAAATTGGTTTTAGCAAGAGCTTTCTATTCAAAAGTTTGAAGCGCTATCAGTTTTTATCATTGATTAACCCTCTGCTCAACAAATTAAATTTTGAGTTTTTTAATATGAATCTGATCTTTTGAATGTTTCCATGATTACGCTATTTCCTCTCAAAATACGTTGGCTTTTTGACCAAAATATTTGATTACTCATCTACAACTAATTGTGTTATTGAGAGATCAACCTTTCTTTCAATATATGTCTGAGATGATTCAAGCTTTCACATTCACGTTCTGATCACTAGCAGGATCAAAACAGTTCGCATCATGATATTTCTTCTCAATTTTGCATCGAAATTTGTCTTCTCTATTAAAAAAAACTTGTCTTCGAAAAACCGTTAGTTGTTTGAAATAGTAAGAAAAACAATCAAACCTTATGATCAACACTCTACCTGAATCTTCGGATTCCGTCAGGACGATAGCTGTTTCACACTAAGCAATGCTCTCACACCAATTTGGCTACAGCAGTTTCCGAAAACTCGTAAGTGCCATTTTGTAGTTTCAACGCATTTCGATAAACGTCAATTATGTTGTGTTATCTTAAGCTGGAACGACTAAGAAAGATATGTTTAAATTGCCAGAATAAAATATGTTAGACATTTTTACTTTAAGGAATTAAATTTTTGAGCCTCAATGCAGAAAGACTTGCTATTTATTTCAAAGACAAAAGGCGTAAGCATTTTGAGCTATTTCATAAAATGCTCTATCGACTCAATAAATCTTGAATTTAAAAAAGTTGTACTGACTGTTTATCTGATTACACAATTGCTTCACTTCTGTGGGTTCATAAGTTTGATTCAAAATTATGATTTTTGAAATGAAAACCATTGAAAATTTGTGGTTTTTTTAAGGATTGGTCAATCATCCTTCAAATATACAGTATCTGTCACTCAGACTTTGCTCGCTTACCGTCTTCAGCTCTACCAGCCGCATGTCATTTTCAACCATTCTTCTATCGATCGTGTTCGTCTGCACGATCAATCATTTTCCCAAAAAACCATAAATTTTTTCTAATAATTTTGTTTTCGTATTTTTTGTCTCTATGAGCAACAGTTCATCAAACACTTTAGACTCCATGCTGTCTCCAATTGGACTTATTGTTTGATGCTTCCATCGACAAATTTTTGTGAAAACTTGAAAATTGATTTTTCTGTTACAATTTTCAAACATTTTTTATAATCATTGACTGCAGATAAATTGAAATTATCAATGCAGCATACGCCACTTTTTCAAATTGAATTGTTCATAATGAGGATATTTGGAAGATCAAATATTTCGAGGAAAGTTTTTTAAAAACAATTATCAAATTGTTTTGCAAGTCAAAAAAATGAAACAAACTATCAATATAGTGTCTGGTTGATTATTGTAGAATATTCGAGAAACTTAAGAAGAAGTTAAGAAAGATTTGTATTGAGTTACATATATACTTCTATATGAAATAAAATAAACGATTACAACTAAACTCAAACATACATACCCACCAAACATATAAAGCTGCATACTTTTAAACTTAAGAAACATAAACACATTTTCATAATTTGCAAACTTAAATGCATACTCACAAAAATAGTCATAGGTATTTTATTACATACATACGTTTATTCATACACATTTAAATACTTACATAAAGTTATTCATACAAACTTACATACAAAAATAATGACATACACACTTAGTGAGTACAAACATACATACATGCATACATAAGCACAAACTTACATAAACTCATACATACATACATACTTACATACATGCATGCATACATAGATACATACAAGCGTACTTGCATATATACATACAAATTTAAAGCTACTAGGAGACATTCATACAACCATACGCACAAAATTACATACATATATGCAAAAATACTTCCATACATACAAACATTCAAAATGAAGTGTTACATAAATGTATGAATACAAACGTACAGTCTTATACAGAAGAAGAATGCAAATAAACTACCATACATACATAAATTTTACCTACTTGCTTACATACGTTTAAACCTGCAATCAATTATACGAAAAGTGCTCACACACATGCAAAGATTTTGACTTAATGTTTCGGCTGACCTTTAAAATAGAACCCAATTTAAACACACAAACCAGCTTACATTCACTTCACACAAAACGAATCACGCATTACAGACTGGCGTTCATACGTCTCTACATACAATCAAATAAACGTGCCTTTCATACTCAAATACGAATATGCATAAGTACTTGCCTAAAAACATACATTGATACAAAATATTTGCTTAAATTCATTCACTCAATCAAGCGGACATGCAGTCAAGAAATCTTACTTACATAAAAACATACAAATTTTCACAACTTTCATATAATCAAATGAATACACATAAATAGTATAACATATAATAGAATACAAATAGTAGAATACAGTATAACAAATAGTAGAATACATACAAATGAATATAACATGATAAATTACCTTTATACAAGCAAAAAAGTTGTACATTTTTACATAGATACATACAGTTTACATAAATACACACATACGCAAAGCATATGTGCGTACATATATACTATGCATATAGTATCTTGTCAAACCTTCACAAAAATCTAGAAACATTAGTAAAAATCAAGTTGGGTTATAGTTATTCTTCTAGTTACAATTGTTTTGGTTTACAAGCGCGTAAGGAAAAAAATTGTACTCATACATACAAACACAGCAACTTGCATACATACACGCATACACAAAAGATATTAACTTGCATTTGCTTATAAACACAAATACTCACACAAAAATATAATCATTACGTTTTACATCTAGATATATTCAAATACAGTCAAAGTCGCAAGCAGAGATTTGCAAAGAAATGCCATCTTTCAGCCAAGAAATGACAGCTTTCATCTTTAAAAAAATAAAAAATGGTGATGAACAATTTTTAAATTTTTCTGTTGATCTCCCAAACGAATTTTCTAACGGTATCAAACTTCTACTCAAATATGACCAGTGAGTCATGAGAAGCATTTTTAGTGGTCAGAAGAAAAAACCAAGGCTTACTAACTTGCATTGGACGGGGAAAACGTCAAAACAAGTTGAAAATTTTTTGTTCGACAGTCCGTATATAGTTTTTTGACATATTGAAAACTGCTCTCAAGTAATTATTTAGTTTTGTATAGAAAATTTAAGACAGTGGAAGTTTTGTTTCGAAACAAAAATTTTAGTCATTGTTTTGAGATTTATAATCTATTTAGAAAATTTAGTTTTTTCATTCATTTGTTGGTTCTGTAGATTGATATATCTTCAATTGAATATTAGGCTGCAGGTTTAACCGTAGACCAAGTTACATTGACTAGAGTTGCACATTATGTTGCTTTCTCGCTAAACCATCAAAAGATTTGATCGAAAAATTGTATTAAGTTCCGAAAAAGCTATTTAACATAGGTTCAACTGTTCTTTTTTAATCTTTTACCCCCGTATTTATGCAATATCGATCGTTTGAGTTACAGTATCTTAGAAAGTAATCTTTTAACTATGATAAAACTAACGGTAAAAGGTATGTTTTAGAGAAAACAAAAGTTGTTCTAAGCTGGTTCAACTCATTTTTTCAGTAATAAAGAAAACTTTCAAAAAATTTTGAGTTTGTGCAAAATAAACAACTCAATCTTGTTTTATGAATTTGAATTTTCTAGAACGACCGTTTTTTAGACATGATTCTAATTAATGATTCTTAAAGAATTAAGAGCAAAAAAATTGTTCTTTTTGTTTTATTTAATTTAGATTACAAAACGAACAGCTAAAGATTAGTAAATTCAACTTAACTATTTGAAAAAAGCAGCACAAAACACAACAGACTGAAAACTTTTCAATTGACGCCACGTAGAACAGAAATTGATGCATTCCGATCCTTTTTCTTGTATTTTGCGAGCAATTGGCGTTTACATTTGGCTAATATCGGTTGTCTGCCGACTGCTCCAAGGGCTCTTTGTTAGACTGATTTCTGCAACGAGAGTAGCAAGGTGAAGCTGGTGGCTCAATTTCCAGGCCGACTTGGGCCTCTCGAATTCCTGCGAAGATCCAATTTGACTCTACGAAAGAGGAATGGACTCATAAGGAAATGAGTAAATCTAGATCTTTGATTAGCTTAACTTTGGCTATTTGCGCTGAATCGATGATATAAGCTCCGATGATCAAAAATTCATCTTTTCGGATGGCTTTTTAAACCTTATTTTCAAAAGATATAAATAGAATTAGATAACACTAACGGAAAATATGTGATTAAGTGTGATCCAATTATCAATATTTGAGTTTAATTGTTGTCTAATAAGGAAAGAAAATCTCCGTGAGCAGTCTTGTCAAAAATAGTACTTTCTTGAGCGGAATCAGTCAAAACTTACACATAAATCTTTATAAAGTTTTACGGTAACGGAGAGCAAAAAGTGAATTGAAACGGGTAAAATTATGAATCAAATGATGAAAGCACGCGCCTGCAGAGACGTTGTTTATGCGGTAAAAATAGAACAAGTCTTATCATGAATTGGAAATGAAATAGCTGATAAAGATTTTGTTTTGTATAATCAAGAGCACATCTTTTCTAACTTATGATAGTAACTTTATCGACTCTTTTTCTCTTCTTCAATTTGATCAGTTTTGGACAAGAAAAAAAAGACAGCATTGTTTTGGGCTCAAATTCATATCTTGTATTCAGCGGCTAATCTGAAATGAACATATAGGTTTCCCCATGTTCGATTGAGGTTTATGATTGGGTATAGATGTCAGTCCACAACCAGAAAGATTTTCAAAAAGAAACCGTTTACATTTCAACGTGATTTAGTCTTACCGGAATTTGTTTATCTGCTGGAAAACTTATCCAATTTGGCCTCGCTGTGTATGATCTATCACTGGCTGATAAGCGAATGACTCAAATAAACTTGAATTTATGTATATATGTCCGTGTTTGATTTTTTACGCGTGTTTATCGGTATGTGTAATTGTTAATTTTTATGTATATATGTTCAGAAGTGTAACAATAGCTTAAAGTAAAGCCAAAAATTAAACTCAAGGTAGCTTTGTTTCCATATTAGGGAAGAACTTCTAGAACATTTTACTAGGTGTTGTATCTTTACTATGTTCAACCAGATACTGCAAAATAATATAATTATGTGTAAGCTGTGCATTGCATGTTCGATATTTAAATGCTATACGGTTTGCTTGTATTGGAAATGTTGTATCAGAAAAGATGTACAAGCATGTTGTTCTAAAAAGTTTTCGAATCAATTTAGGATAAATAATTGTTATTGGAAAAAAAAATTCGATGTGAAAATCAACCCAAATTCTTCTTCTTACTTATCTTCATTATTCTAGATTGTTTTACCAGATGCTAAGTGGGTACAGATTATCAATCAGGTTTGAATACGTAAAATTAGTGCGTGTAGATAGGCATTGTAATCAGTTTTTAATCGTAAAATAAGCACGATTAACGTCTACTTTGTATGTTTGTGGTTACATACATTTGTATATAATGATTCGTATGTATAAATTCACTTATGTGATCAAAACTATGCCATCGGAAGTGCCACTTTAAGTAGAAAAACAATTCATCCCCAAATTTTTTTGCTGCTCTTGATTTCTGAATAGTTCACCACGTACTAAAAATTTACCAGATACTACATTAAAACGTATTTCTATGCCTACATAGACATATAGTGTTTGATATGGTTTTACAAAACTTATCATTCATTTCTTAACCTAACTAACCCAATATGAGCAATTTTAATTAGTAAAAAACGACTAACTAAAATCATTTAAATTTTTGTTTCGGATTTTCAAATAATTCTCACTAGGTATTTCATATATATTGTGAAAAAACGAATGTTTATTTATATATGAAGTATGCGGGTATGTAAGTGTCTAAATTTGTATGATTTTTCCAACTCAATTTCGGGCTGACGCCTGTATGGGTTTGTTTATCTTTGTATAAATGAAAAAACTCAAAATGAACTAGACTTAAGTCCTGTTTTGTCATGAAAAGTCTTGTTTGTGTCACGTCAACGTAAATTTTAAATGTTTAACAACACGTACAATTCAGAAATAGGTGCATCTATTTTTTTTGTTTGAGATGAATGTTGCTGTGGATGAGTGTTTTTGAAATAGAATTTATTTGTTTGTTTAAGGTTTTGTTTAGGACTGCCTGTAACAGAATCCTACTCTATGTTGATAATCTTGCAACACGTTGGTCTTACTATTGTGGTCATATCAATTTTGCTTAAAATTTGATCTGTTAAACAAGGCTAGAACTTATATACATGCCCTTCATTAGCAGGTTCTAATTTTTTTTTCAGTTTGCCTAAGTTTTGCTGATCTTTGATAAATCAGACGATTGCACGTTCGCCCAAAATGCGCACATAAGCTGCTGTTGTTCACTTAAATGCAATCAATGTTCGTGACGTTTTGCCATATAGACTTTCAAAACCTTGTACTCAGTTATCTATCTATCAAATTAATATTTTAAAAATTCGTTGGATAATCC
>NC_087068.1:4361078-4411244 GCF_963678635.1 Symsagittifera roscoffensis | reverse complement strand
ATGACAAAACAGGACTTAAGTCTAGTTCATTTTGAGTTTTTTCATTTATACAAAGATAAACAAACCCATACAGGCGTCAGCCCGAAATTGAGTTGGAAAAATCATACAAATTTAGACACTTACATACCCGCATACTTCATATATAAATAAACATTCGTTTTTTCACAATATATATGAAATACCTAGTGAGAATTATTTGAAAATCCGAAACAAAAATTTAAATGATTTTAGTTAGTCGTTTTTTACTAATTAAAATTGCTCATATTGGGTTAGTTAGGTTAAGAAATGAATGATAAGTTTTGTAAAACCATATCAAACACTATATGTCTATGTAGGCATAGAAATACGTTTTAATGTAGTATCTGGTAAATTTTTAGTACGTGGTGAACTATTCAGAAATCAAGAGCAGCAAAAAAATTTGGGGATGAATTGTTTTTCTACTTAAAGTGGCACTTCCGATGGCATAGTTTTGATCACATAAGTGAATTTATACATACGAATCATTATATACAAATGTATGTAACCACAAACATACAAAGTAGACGTTAATCGTGCTTATTTTACGATTAAAAACTGATTACAATGCCTATCTACACGCACTAATTTTACGTATTCAAACCTGATTGATAATCTGTACCCACTAAGCATCTGGTAAAACAATCTAGAATAATGAAGATAAGTAAAAAGAAGAATTTGGGTTGATTTTCACATCGAATTTTTTTTTCCAATAACAATTATTTATCCTAAATTGATTCGAAAACTTTTTAGAACAACATGCTTGTACATCTTTTCTGATACAACATTTCCAATACAAGCAAACCGTATAGCATTTAAATATCGAACATGCAATGCACAGCTTACACATAATTATATTATTTTGCAGTATCTGGTTGAACATAGTAAAGATACAACACCTAGTAAAATGTTCTAGAAGTTCTTCCCTAATATGGAAACGAAGCTACCTTGAGTTTAATTTTTGGCTTTACTTTAAGCTATTGTTACACTTCTGAACATATATACATAAAAATTAACAATTACACATACCGATAAACACGCGTAAAAAATCAAACACCGACATATATACATAAATTCTAGTTTATTTGAGTCATTCGCTTATCAGCCAGTGATAGATCATACACAGCGAGGCCAAAATGGATAAGTTTTCCAGCAGATAAACAAATTCGGGTAAGACTAAATCACGTTGAAATGTAAACGGTTTCTTTTTGAAAATCTTTCTGGTTGTGGACTGACATCTATACCCAATCATAAATCTCAATCGAACATGGGGAAACCTATATGTTCATTTCAGATTAGCCGCTGAATACAAGATATGAATGTGAGCCCAAAACAATGCTGTCTTTTTTTTCTTGTCCAAAACTGATCAAATTGAAGAAGAGAAAAAGAGTCGATAAAGTTACTATCATAAGTTAGAAAAGATGTGCTCTTGATTATACAAAACAAAATCTTTATCAGCTATTTCATTTCCAATTCATGATAAGACTTGTTCTATTTTTAACGCATAAACAATGTCTCTGCAGGCGCGTGCTTTCATCATTTGATTCATAATTTTACCCGTTTCAATTCACTTTTTGCTCTCCGTTACCGTAAAACTTTATAAAACTTTATGTGTAAGTTTTGACTGATTCCGCTCAAGAAAGTACTATTTTTGACAAGACTGCTCACGGAGATTTTCTTTCCTTATTAGACAACAATTAAATTCAAATAATGATAATTGGATCACACTTAATCACATATTTTCCGTTAGTGTTATCTAATTCTATTTACATCTTTTGAAAATAAGGTTTAAAAAGCCATCCGAAAAGATGAATTTTTGATCATCGGAGTTTATATCATCGATTCAGCGCAAATAGCCAAAGTTAAGCTAATCAAAGATCTAGATTTACTCATTTCCTTATGAGTGCATTCCTCTTTCGTAGAATCAAATTGGATCTTCGCAGGAATTCGAGAGGCCCAAGTCGGCCTGGAAATTGAGCCACCAGCTTCACCTTGCTACTCTCGTTGCAGAAATCAGTCTAACAAAGAGCCCTTGGAGCAGTCGGCAGACAACCGATATTAGCCAAATGTAAACGCCAATTGCTCGCAAAATACAAGAAAAAGGATCGGAATGCATCAATCTCTGTTCTACGTGGCGTCAATTGAAAAGTTTTCAGTCTGTTATGTTTTGTGCTGCTTTTTTCAAATAGTTAAGTTGAATTTACTAATCTTTAGCTGTTCGTTTTGTAATCTAAGTTAAATAAAACAAAAAGAACAAATTTTTTTGCTCTTAATTCTTTAAGAATCATTAATTAGAATCATGTCTAAAAAACGGTCGTTCTAGAAAATTCAAATTCATAAAACAAGATTGAGTTGTTTATTTTGCACAAATTCAAAATTTTTTGAAAGTTTTCTTTATTACTGAAAAAATGAGTTGAACCAGCTTAGAACAACTTTTGTTTTCTCTAAAACATACCTTTTACCGTTAGTTTTATCATAGTTAAAAGATTACTTTCTAAGATACTGTAACTCAAACGATCGATATTGCATAAATACGGGGGTAAAAGATTAAAAAAGAACAGTTGAACCTATGTTAAATAGCTTTTTCGGAACTTAATACAATTTTTCGATCAAATCTTTTGATGGTTTAGCGAGAAAGCAACATAATGTGCAACTCTAGTCAATGTAACTTGGTCTACGGTTAAACCTGCAGCCTAATATTCAATTGAAGATATATCAATCTACAGAACCAACAAATGAATGAAAAAACTAAATTTTCTAAATAGATTATAAATCTCAAAACAATGACTAAAATTTTTGTTTCGAAACAAAACTTCCACTGTCTTAAATTTTCTATACAAAACTAAATAATTACTTGAGAGCAGTTTTCAATATGTCAAAAAACTCTATACGGACTGTCGAACAAAAAATTTTCAACTTGTTTTGACGTTTTCCCCGTCCAATGCAAGTTAGTAAGCCTTGGTTTTTTCTTCTGACCACTAAAAATGCTTCTCATGACTCACTGGTCATATTTGAGTAGAAGTTTGATACCGTTAGAAAATTCGTTAGGGAGATCAACAGAAAAATTAAAAAATTGTTCATCACCATTTTTTATTTTTTTAAAGATGAAAGCTGGCATTTCTTGGCTGAAAGATGGCATTTCTTTGCAAATCTCTGCTTGCGACTTTGACTGTATTTGATTATATCTAGATGTAAAACGTAATGATTATATTTTTGTGTGAGTATTTGTGTTTATAAGCAAATGCAAGTTAATATCTTTTGTGTATGCGTGTATGTATGCAAGTTGCTGTGTTTGTATGTATGAGTACAATTTTTTTCCTTACGCGCTTGTAAACCAAAACAATTGTAACTAGAAGAATAACTATAACCCAACTTGATTTTTACTAATGTTTCTAGATTTTTGTGAAGGTTTGACAAGATACTATATGCATAGTTTATATGTACGCACATATGCTTTGCGTATGTGTGTATTTATGTAAACTGTATGTATCTATCTAAAAATGTACAACTTTTTGCTTGTATAAAGGTAATTTATCATGTTATATTCATTTGTATGTATTCTACTATTTGTTATACTGTATTCTACTATTTGTATTCTATTATATGTTATACTATTTATGTGTATTCATTTGATTATTTGAAAGTTGTGTAAATTTGTATGTTTTTATGTAAGTAAGATTTCTTGACTGCATGTCCGCTTGATTGAGGGAATGAATTCAAGCAAATATTTTGTATCAATGTATGTTTTTAGGCAAGTACTTATGCATATTCGTATTTGAGTATGAAAGGCACGTTTATTTGATTGTATGTAGAGACGTATGAACGCCAGTCTGTAATGCGTGATTCGTTTTGTGTGAAGTGAATGTAAGCTGGTTTGTGTGTTTAAATTGGGTTCTATTTTAAAGGTCAGCCGAAACATTAAGTCAAAATCTTTGCATGTGTGTAAGCACTTTTCGTATAATTGATTGCAGGTTTAAACGTATGTAAGCAAGTAGGTAAAATTTATGTATGTATGGTAGTTTATTTGCATTCTTCTTCTGTATAAGACTGTACGTTTGTATTCATACATTTATGTAACACTTCATTTTGAATGTTTGTATGTATGGAAGTATTTTTGCATATATGTATGTAATTTTGTGCGTATGGTTGTATGAATGTCTCCAAGTAGCTTTAAATTTGTATGTATATATGTAAGTACGCTTGTATGTATCTATGTATGCATGCATGTATGTAAGTATGTATGTATGTATGTGTTTATGTAAGTTTGTGCTTATGTATGCATGTATGTATGTTTGTACTCACTAAGTGTGTATGTCATTATTTTTGTATGTAAGTTTGTATGAATAACTTTATGTAAGTATTTAAATGTGTATGAATAAACGTATGTATGTAATAAAATACCTATGACTATTTTTTGTGAGTATGCATTTAAGTTTGCAAATTATGAAAATGTGTTTATGTTTCTTAAGTTTAAAAGTATGCAGCTTTATATGTTTGGTGGGTATGTATGTTTGAGTTTAGTTGTAATCGTTTATTTTATTTCATATAGAAGTATATATGTAACTCAATCCAAATCTTTCTTAACTTCTTCTTAAGTTTCTCGAATATTCTAGAATAATCAACCAGACACTATATTGATAGTTTGTTTCATTTTCTTGACTTGCAAAACAATTTGATAATTGTTTTTAAAAAACTTTCCTCGAAATATTTGATCTTCCAAATATCCTCATTATGAACAATTCAATTTGAAAAAGTGGCATATGCTGCATTGATAATTTCAATTTATCTGCAGTCAATGATTATAAAAAATGTTTGAAAATTGTAACAGAAAAATCAATTTTCAAGTTTTCACAAAAATTTGTCGATGGAAGCATCAAACAATAAGTCCAATTGGAGACAGCATGGAGTCTAAAGTGTTTGATGAACTGTTGCTCATAGAGACAAAAAATACGAAAACAAAATTATTAGAAAAAATTTATGGTTTTTTGAGGAAAATGATTGATCGTGCAGACGAACACGATCGATAGAAGAATGGTTGAAAATGACATGCGGCTGGTAGAGCTGAAGACGGTAAGCGAGCAAAGTCTGAGTGACAGGTACTGTATATTTGAAGGATGATTGACCAATCCTTAAAAAAACCACAAATTTTCAATGGTTTTCATTTCAAAAATCATAATTTTGAATCAAACTTATAAACCCACAGAAGTGAAGCAATTGTGTAATCAGATAAACAGTCAGTACAACTTTTTTAAATTCAAGATTTATTTAGTCGATAGAGCATTTTATGAAATAGCTCAAAATGCTTACGCCTTTTGTCTTTGAAATAAATAGCAAGTCTTTCTGCATTGAGGCTCAAAAACTTAATTCCTCAAAGTAAAAATGTCTAACATATTTTATTCTGGCAAATTAAACATATCTTTCTTAGTCGTTCCAGCTTAAGATAACACAACATAATTGACGTTTATCGAAATGCGTTGAAACTACAAAATGGCACTTACGAGTTTTCGGAAACTGCTGTAGCCAAATTGGTGTGAGAGCATTGCTTAGTGTGAAACAGCTATCGTCCTGACGGAATCCGAAGATTCAGGTAGAGTGTTGATCATAAGGTTTGATTGTTTTTCTTACTATTTCAAACAACTAACGGTTTTTCGAAGACAAGTTTTTTTTAATAGAGAAGACAAATTTCGATGCAAAATTGAGAAGAAATATCATGATGCGAACTGTTTTGATCCTGCTAGTGATCAGAACGTGAATGTGAAAGCTTGAATCATCTCAGACAAATATTGAAAGAAAGGTTTATCTCTCAATAACACAATTAGTTGTAGATGAGTAATCAAATATTTTGGTCAAAAAGCCACCGTATTTTGAGAGGAAATAGCGTAATCATGGAAACATTCAAAAGATCAGATTCATATTAAAAAACTCAAAATTTAATTTGTTGAGCAGAGGGTTAATCAATGATAAAAACTGATAGCGCTTCAAACTTTTGAACAAAAAGCTCTTGCTAAAACCAATTTGAACTTAATTAGAAGATACTGAGAACAGTCGACCAGATTGTAGTATCAAATTAAAAAGTTATTTATTTGCATATTCTTTTAAGGGAAAAATCAAAAAATTTGGATGCTCAAATTATAACTCCGATTTCATATCAAGTTTTGAGTCTGTATTCATAACTTGTCTTAGCTTGTGTTCAGTCTTTGCCGATTGAATTTGCTCTAATTTGAATATCTGCTTTCCTTAAAAGTCGCAAATAAATTTTCACCTGCTTTATTCGATAGTCACTCTGTTCTGTCGTATATATTGGCTTACAAATAACAGTTTTCTCCCAGTTTCTAGGTCCGCTTTGATGAATATTCTCAAAAAATCTGTTAGCACAAAACGTTAATAGGAAATACTTAACGTTTTCTAGAAGCCCCGAAAACTCTTTCCTTTTTAAAGTGGTATATGCAAATCTTAGAAATGGCTGCAGCAAAATTAATGGCTTGCATCAATGTTCTCGTTTTTGAAGATCTTTACCCACTTCAACTCATTAGCTCTTTCAAACTTTCAATAAAATCAAAGCTTTTGTCATAGATTTCAGACGTTTTTTCAGTCTCCTGTAGACACGGAAAAAGGAAATGTCGAAATTTTCAAGCCAATTTCATTATTTTAGAGTTTCCAGTGTTTCGTAATTTTTCTTTGTTTTTACCTTCATTTGGCTTAAAGAAAATTTTCATTCTTATTTTGGCCAAATTGATCATTAATTTTTGCCTAAATAGAGGTGGCGGCCGCCGCACTTGACGAATTTTCCTTTCTTCGAGATTCAGCAATAAAACATGCATTTTTGAAGGAAATCGTTCACCGCAGCCAACAGTTAAGCTACGCTGCCAAAATATTGGCTTTCCTATATCCCATATAGTTTGGTTGCATATAATAGGTATATAACGTCATTTTACATGTAAACAAGCCAATACCCCCAAACTTTAGAAGGGAAAACATGCACCAACCAAAACCTAATTCCTTTCCCGTTTCCATAAAGTGGCTGGAAAATTACCAATTTTAACCCCCCTTAAAACATGCGTGCCCGAAAAAGTAGGGGCTTTAACCCCTTTGGGGGTTAAAAGTGGTAAGTACAACGGCACATCGAAAAAAAGGGGGGGTTAAAAGTGGTCATTTTCCTAGCCACTTTTACTATACTACTCAATGAAACTGGAAATTGTGAACAAAACTAACGATTACGAACAGACTTTTTTTTCCATACGTTACATCGTACTATCATGACTTTAGCCGTATAACAACTATAAAAGTAGATAGTTTGAAAGGTGGGCGAGCAGAAAAGAGCCAAATATTCGCTATTATGAAATGAAAGTCTGTGCTGTTAAGTTTGCCACGATCACTGATCAATTATACAACATTTTAGTCAACGAAAAACCATTACAATAGATTTTTATCCATCTAACTTTACCTCAGGCATGAATTTTTTGAGGTCCAATGAAAAGAAATATTTCGCCAAAAATGTACAATGGGAGGTTTTTAGATTTTAAAACTGGCTAATAAAATTAAAAGAGTTCGGACCATTTGACAGGCTACTTTTTTGTTGCAGTTTGAATGCCATTTCTTTTTAAAGATGGTTAATTTTCTTGATGAATTTCCATTCAGTTCCATGTGCATCTACTCTGTAAAAAACATCAGTTCTTTTTTGGCTAATAAAACTATTGAGATTTGGTAAATATTTTATTAAAAAGTATTATAAGTAAAAATAGTGAAAAAAAAAACAGAATCTATATTTAGCAAAAACTTCTTGAACTTCACAGAATTGAAAAACAAATCCAAAGAGGCGATGAGTGGAAGCTGGTGCAGACTCTTTTTTCTTCTACTGCATGTTTCGTCTCATCAAACGTCGCTGACTGATGATCTGAAACAGAGCAGCCTGATAGGATAAACAAAAACAAATCTTGGAATTAATTGCAATTCAGAGCGTTTTTCTAATAACTAAATTTCATGGGTTTGAAAATAGTTGTCAATATTATTATATAATTTATTTGAATAGAATCATACTTGTATTGTTTTCTTTTTCGATTAATTGTACTTGGTGAATTAGATAATCAAATTACTTCATAGTTGAATCTAAAAAGATGAATTTACATTATTGCATGCAGCTTATAAAATAAAATATAAGTATAGGTTGAAAACTGGGAATAGAAAAAATGAATAAAACTTTCACTAATGAAAAAAGCAGCAAAATGATCAAACTGCCCCCCCATCTTTGATTTATTTTGATATTCAGTTTAAGAAAGACAATTAAAAATGACTTGATGATCTAAACTGCAATAGATCGTGTCAATGTGAACAGGTGAACAAGTTTTTACAAAAATTTCTACATGCATACCATCATTCTCAAGAATCTTGCTAGTTCTTGCAAGATAACCATCCTCTATGGACTAGGTGATTGCCGTCAGCATGAACAATTTTTGAACTACTCTGTATGATGTAATTTTACGAGGGGGGTGGGGGCGGTTGGCAACTGGAAAATAGGTGGTGAAAAGGTTTAAACGCACTGCCTCAGAATAAGGATCCCTCTTCTTGATCTGATGAGTCATCCTCTTCCTCTCTCCGTTGTTTTTGTTGATATTGCACTTGAAGTTTTCACACATAGTGGATCTAGGACAATCGAAGTCAACCATACACGCCATTCCCATTGGCACTTTATCCCCGCACAGTCCCATAGGGACCATACTCAGGGCCATAAAGACCATAGCCACTGCGAGCAATTGGAGATGATTCATCTAAAAGATTGCACTAGATAAATTTGTTATCGTTTTTTGACATTTGATTTAGAAAAGGCTTTGAAAATGTGATGAATATTAGAGTTTTCAGTAAAGATCTTGAAATTTATTGACTTATTTATAGGATAATGTATCACTTACGTTCATAAAGAAGATTTGAATTTTTCAAAACCGAAAAAGTCTGATTGTGATTTTAGAGTTTAAGGCCTCTGGCTTTTAGTCGACTTAGCTGATTTTAAATTGAAATATGGCCAAAAAGGCGCCTCTATTTCAGTTCACCGCTTAAAAATCCCGCAAAAGAACGAATAATTCCCGCTTTTTACAAAATCACTAGAAATTAAAAATAACCTAATTGTGATTTTGGCTCTTTTTCCTTCCCCCCCCCCATCTCACATATACATCAATTTTATGTTGTAAGGAGGGGTTTTACAAGGTTAGGTATGAAGACCAAAAATGTTTGTCATAGCCTAATTAGTCCGCATACCAATTTTTGTAACAATCCGACGATGTGAACAAAATGTTACTATTAAAATTTCGCTGGTTGGGGGAAAAGGAAAAAGAGCCGTGATTTTTTTCTAATTGTTTGCTTTTAGCGAAATGTTTTCGATCGGCGAAAAAAAAACAGTTCAATCAGGTGAAAGTAATGTAATCTTCAGGGCCACAGTATGAAATTGACTACTGCGACAGTGCTTTCTAAGTGTTTTTTTCCGACCATTCTCATCAGTTCCATAATAACCAAAACAAAAATCTTGTTCATGGTGAGCCGGTTGTCATTTGGTTGGCGCTCATGTTTTTGGGTGAACAGATGACGGGTCAGAAAACAGCTACTCATTGCTATAAAAACTTTTTTTCCATCCCCCCCCCCTATTTCGTTTTTTTTTTAAATTTATTATAGCTGAATGCGTGTTGTCGTGATGTAATTTATGAAGAACAAATGTGTTCACAATAGTTAGTTTTTTGTTCACCATGCAAAAGTTGATAACATTAAGACAACGTAAAAATAGTTTTTCAGAACATAAAGTCAAATTGAGAAGCTATAAATCTGCACCAAAAAAGTTGACCCTTCTTCCACTATTCTTGCGGTTGACTTTTTATAGTAAAATTTTGGCCCACAGTGTCCGATTTTTATACGACCTTACACACAAATTAAGTTATTGCGAATATGTACAGTCTTCGTAAAACTAGACTTGTGAAACAATTCATTGAGCCATAAAAATGATGCTCACAGTGAGTGAAGAAAGGCAAACACTGAAAAAAACATGTGTGTGGTACCTTTTTTGTGGTACCTTTTTTGTTAAGGCAGTTAACAGTTAACTGTTTACTGCTTTTTGTAAATCATATCCTATTTTTTATATTGGGTCATAATATTCAGCAGCACATCTTTGGAATGTAAGAACTTGTTTTAGGCAAGAGAAAGTTATACAAAACATTATTTATGTCAAAAAGAAGGGAACAAAAAAATGGCAGCTAATCAGTTCTTTTTTTTTGGAAAATTTTGAAAACGCTTTGAGCTCTTGGCCCTCTCCGCCAAATTTGAGTTTAGTTTTTAACAAACAGTGTTGCAATGAAAATTATATAGATTCATTATGTAAACTTTGATTTAATGAAAATTATGTAGCTAAAAAACAAACATTTTGAGAAAAATGGTTCAACGTACACAAAAAACGTACATAACAACGTACTTAACGGAAACTTGGGCTCTTATCCAGTTCCCCCTTTCAAAATACCGACTTTTATGTTTGTTTTACGTGTTGTCACGACTAAATTCGTGATGTTACGCTGTAAAGTATGAACAACAAATCTGTTCACAGTTGTCGATTTGTTCACCACGCCAAATTTCATTGCATTATGACACGGTTAAATAAGCTTTTCAAAGTTGAATTTGAAAGGGGGGAACTGGAAAAGAGCCGAAACTTGTAATCATCAGGAAACCAATTGGGAAACCATGCTTCCAAACTGTGCTGTTATAGAAATGAATATTTTAGAGGTGTTTGTCTAAAGACACCATTCGAAAACGAAGCCTACCCATTTAGTCGTAAATTTTTTTGTTTCTCCAAATTTAAAAAGCTAAGGTGTTTTGCTGAGTTTTGCTGCAATAAACCTCAAACTTGATCTGATTTTGTCGGATTCGAAGACATGTCCATATGAAAAAGAACATAAAATTTGCATTTATTTTTGTTGATTTTGCTGCTACGTCAAAAGTGCGGTTGTCGATGGTACCCAAATCATTCCATGCTATGAAAGGGTCTCTAAAGTACGATTTGTCTACGGATTCCATTGAATTGTTCGCTAACCGAAACATAAATGTAACGCCTATTGCTCTGCAATATGTTATTCGATTCCGTTGGGTTTTTTCTTTGATCACTTTCGAATTTCTGAGGACGACTTTTAACACACGAACTCCAGTGCCAAGGAATTAAAAATTCAATTTACTATCAAAGAAACCGATTTGGCTTGGTAATGAAGAAAGAATCCCGCAGCTAATTCCAGCATTTCTGAAACAGCTAATTTTTTTTAAAGGAGAAAACTATTGTTCATTATTCCTTCCACACCCAAGATAAAACACAAAGGGAAGTTTTTCACTTCTGTTAGTACAACCTCTGGATCAATTAGTGTGGTCAAACTCAATTGTTTTTGATTTCTGAGCCAGATTAAGACATCTTGTCTATAAGTTGATTGAAAACTAGAAATTTTGAAAGACTAATTTAAAAAAGTATCAAACATCCACTTTCCAGCTGTTCTAGAAAAAATTTAGGCCAAAATCATTGTCTTTTGGAGGTCGTAAAAAATAAGGTCGTCGTTAGTCCGAAAAATAGACTAACTAGAAAAACGATATCGATCCAAAAAACCTCTTTAAGCTACAAAAGTAATTCAACGGAGAAGTAAAAAGTTCAACCATTGTTACTTTCACAACTTTACCCATTGAAATGATAACCGAAATTGTTTCTTCCGCCCACATGTGTTTTAATTTTAGGCGTGTTGCGTAATTTATAAAAGACACTCAATTTTTGCAGACACTCGTTGATTTCATTTAAGTTTGTTATGTTTTTCTGACCTTGTAAATCTTTTTCAAAATGTATTTTCGTTTTTGATTTCGTTACGTGCTCGTGACAATTTTTTTCTTCAAGACAAACTTTAATTTTCTAAGCTCGCGGGGTGATTTTTTTCTTCAGACAAATTTCGACTTTTCAAACAGCCATTGTTGACGGAATTTTTAAATATAATTCATAAGGTATTGCTGTCCTGAGCCTAAATTTGAAAAAGACTTTTCGCCTGTGATCATTTTTTGTAACGTTTTTGGGGGCTTAAAGATTGCTGCTTTGACCAACTTGGGACAATTAACGCACGATCTACTTCGCGCTATTCACGCGCAACCGGAGATTTAAACCAATTCAAAAATCGTTGCATTTTGGTTGCAGAAGTTTATTTGCCATAATTGATTTGTTACTAGTAGCAAAATCTATTAAATTGTGTTTTATATCGCGTGTTATGGGATCATTTTTTCTTTCACAAAACATCTCAAAAACTTCAAAAAGAATTTTTTGTCGTTATATTACATTCAATTCAAGCTTTGCATGTTGCTACTGCTCCATAGACCTCAAAAGGCTCTCGGAACATTCAGGGCTTCGCCTTGACACGTTCAGACATGTTTTGTCTTATTTTTATACAGTTCTGTTGCAGTAACTTTTTCACAGCCTAACAACAACCTAATTGGGTGGTCTTTTTCAATATGTCCGCTGTTTTTTTTGTTCTTTTTTGAGCGATTTAGGCGTTTTTTTAGACGTTGAAATTCTTAACCCTGAGCAGTTTGAGCGGTTTTTGCACGGTTTTTGAGCGGTTTATGTGCAACGTCACACTATAGAAGCTTCTTGTTTTATCAAAAAAACTCATATTGAAGTCCGAGAAAAAGTGATCAGGACGTTTTTCTTTTGAGACATTAATAATTGTTTTAACTGAACTTTCCATATGTATATGGCATAAGTGTTCGCTAAATCAGACATTTCAAACACCAATATACATATATATTTTTATTTCAGGAAGCTTATTTTCAACTCCTTGTTATTCCCCTTCTCCTCGCGATAAAAAATGATATTTTTCAATACAAAACAAAATGTTTTTTTTGTTTGTCTGATAGTTGTGCAATTAAAAGTGCGATAGCAGTTTTCTAGTTTATCTTCAAAATATATACGGATAAAAGTGTGGATTTTTATAGAAGAATTCGTTTCTAGATTCAAAACTCCGCAGCCCATAGCACTAGGGGACATAAGTGCGATCCTTTGGGGGATGCTCGGCTTAATTACATGACACTACAACGCTTAAGCTAGAAGACCAGCTGTCAGTGACGTCTAGTTTGTGTTTTACAGTTTGTGTTTTTCAAGCAATCCGCAGTTTAAAGTCTCACTTTTAAATGCCAATGAAAAAAAAGGTATTTCTGAAGTTACTCATCGGGCCAACCTGAAGGCTTTCATGAGCTGTGATTGGATTATGTCAAGATATTGAAAATTTCCCAAAAAATGGGTTGGAACATAAAGATGAATAGTAACACAGGTATACCGAATTATTTTACCATTTGCATTTTTTACAGTTTTTTGAACAAAAAACGTAACAAACATTCAGTTTTAATAAGATTCCGCCCACAGTTCACCACTTGAGATTTATGATTCGGTCTTATTTTAGAAACTGTTTCAGCTCCTTCGATGAATAATATGACACCACTCGACCCATGACTCGACCCATTTGATTCTGTGATTGGACTATGATTCGAACCGTGTTTGGACACATGATTCAAGCCCGCTCGACCTATGGTTCCAGATCGTTTGACCCATTATTCGACAATATTGGACCAGAGCGTCGATTTTGTTCAACACATGATTCGACCCTGTTTTACCCATGTTTTGACTCTATCCGACTATATCGACCCTGTTTGAGTCTGTATTCGATCATATTCGACTCAATATTCCACTCTGATGGACACACGCAGGTGCGGATCTAGGATTTTCTCGAGGGGGGAGGGTTGCAAATTTTGTCGATGTTTTTTTAGGTCGACCAATTCGATTTTCTGAGCTCTACCAAATCACTATAATTACCAAAACACCCCATTTTTACCAAATTTTCTGCGTCGCAGGCAAACTTTTGAAAAGACTGGCAAAACCAAAAAAAAAACGTTTTAGGCACTTTTTGGAAAATGTTGACAAAAAATTCGCGTTTTTTGAGCGCGCGCTCCCCCCTTAAAACTAGTATATATTGGCGCCTAAGGCGCCATTAAAAAATTTTTAGGGTCAGTCGGCCAAAACTCGATATTCAAAAATATCACAAATATCACTTTAAGTCGGCACGGGGTCGAATCCCTGAGGTGAGTGGGAGAGGGTGGGGGGGGGGGGGCGTTTGCCCTTTCCCCTAAATCCGCCCCTGGACACACGGTTTGACCTTGTTTGTCCAATGATTTCCTTCTGTTATTCCATTCCAGTCAACGCACCCACGCATGATTCGGCTCCGTTTGGTCCAATATTCGACTGTATTCGACAAGTAATTTGACACTGCTTGACCCATGTTCGACCCTTTTTGACTTTATCGATCCTGTTTAACTCATGATTAGACCGTGTTCAATCAGTGATTCCACTCTGTTCGACACATCAATCAATCCTGTTTGACCCACAATTTGACCATGTTTGACAAATGTTTCCTCTATGTTCGACCCAACACATGACCCCGTTTGACTCAAAATTCGACACTGTTCGATTTCTGGTTCGACGCTGTTAGACTCATGGCCCGACCCTGTTTGACCAAATAATTCCACGTTTTTTGATATAAAATTCGATCCTGTTTGACCCATGATTTGACTTTGTTCCACCATTTAATGTTGCGACAAAAGTTAGACATTGTTGGTGTCAAAGGTGATCTTTTAACCTCTATGATTTTTGTTCTAGTTTTGAATTAGAAAAATACCTGCCAAAAGCACATCCATTTTTGACACATATGATCTGTGACATTGTCATGTTTTATGCAACCAATCTCAATTGAACTTCTTAACCGAAATTATCTTTTAGCTGGCTTAGATATCTTTAACCAACTTCGTTTAATCTAGTCTTAGTTGAAAACCTACAAATAATTTTTAGAAGAGAACCCAACATTTTAACAAGTCTTAAACTAGTCTTAGTTTAAGTACACCCTTACCGTCAACCATTGGTATCATTCTTAACCTCAAAAGTTGGACTATTCCAGACAAATCATGGGTGGAATCCCTCATACGCGAAGGACCGAATGCGCAAAAAAATCAGCTAATCAGATTTCAGTAATCTAAAATCTGGAAAGAAAGTGAAAATTTCCGGGGAGTTGATATTGATATTGGCCGATTATGAAAACGGCAATATGCAAAATTTTCAAATTGTCACTGACCGCCGCGGAATTGGAACAAATTTTATATTTCAAGGGCCGTTTCATTATAAAAGAAGCAAAAAAATGCTTCATTTAATTGATTTTAATTGAATAGCATTTGCTTCTTTTAAAAAAAAGTCTTTCGGCTAATTTTGTTTTTGGTCTTTCGCTCACGAGTTTGTTCGCCCATTCGGTCCTTCGCGCATGAGTATAGCCCCCGAATCATGAGCCGAGCACCTCAGCCCGGGCATTAGACATTTTTCCCGGACTCAAAATTTTTAAATATTTTGTACATATTCGGAGAAGAGATCAAAAACAGTACAGATGAATATGAATGCTGCCGAGGATTTTCGATTTTGTTAGTCTGGTTTCAAGTAGTTGGCTGTTTTCACATAAGTTGAATTATAAGCAAATCGATTGAATTATTTATAGAATGAAGAAGTTGCTTTCCTTTCTATTTTTGGGCTGAAAACTTTGCCATCTTCCAACAATTTTAGCACCTGTTTTTGAACGAGCTAAACTAGGAAGTGAGAGAATAAAACAGTTCATAAATATGAATAATTTGGTTTTCTACCGTAATTAAATTTTAACAATCTAATCAGTTTTCTTTCAAATCAGATGGTTTTGTAATTTTGTTTTGGTTTTATTACACAAAACAAGAAATTGCTATTTTTTGTTGTTGGCTTCCATAATATAACTGGAGCGGAAAAAATACTTGAAGGAAAACTAAAATCAAAATGAAACTAATTGCCAGAAAATGCGATAGAAAATTTGTTTTGCCGGAGGGTTTGGTGATGCAGCTGGTGGTCTCTGCTTTGCTACAGCAAACCAGGTCAGTCAATTAAACATAAGCAACGATAGTTTGCTACTATCAAACGCTCATATTTAGTCCCTGTGTTGGCCAAATTGTCTGCACCGCAGGCAAAATTTAAAAAAAAAACAGTCCAAACAGGCATTTTAGGCACTTTTTGGAAAATTTTGACCAAAAAATTGCGTTTTTTCGGCGCGCGCTCAAAGCCCAAGTACCCCCCCCCCCTCAAAATCAGTATATATTGGCGTAGAAATTACTATAGTTCAAAATTGGATTTCTTAAAAAGTACCAAAGGGGGACCATTTGGGTCGGCAGGGGGTCCAATCCCTGAAGGTAAGTCGTCCGCCGTCCCCCTCCCCCCCCCCCACCAAACCCGCCCCTGATATAATGGTTTACAAAGTTATTGCTACCCCATCACCAACTTCCTAGAGATAGAGAGTATTAGCTGATATGTGCGACAGAAAATCCGTGATATGTGATACATCTATATAATCCATTTTAGTTGGCTATATTCTGTTGTTTTAAAGGCCAATTTTGTCTCGAACTCACGTCTAAGACAAGTAACAGGGTTTGGAGTGTAAGCAAACTAGCTTGCTTCAATTGCAGTTAGTTTTATGTTTGAATCTGATGTGTTTAGATTTATCCTGCGAAAAAATTTCTTTTTTATTATGGTAGTTTGTATTCGAAAAATTTTTTCGCATTTTTTATTGTTACCCGATCCGAAGTTTCATGAATAATAATCGTTTATAATGGGTTTTTAATGATTAATTTAGTGTCTATATAATCGCTCATTAAGGGAAGTTTAAACAGTTTAATGGTTTTTTTGTGCAATATAATCGATTTTTTTTGAGAAAATCCATTATAATCCACTATAATCGTTAAAGTTTTTGTTTTTAATACAATCGATTGTTTTTTGTTCTTTAATTTTGAAGCTTTCTGCATCAGTCGAGTTCGAACTAACACGTTCATCCCGATAATCCTTACCCCAATGTCTTCCTCTGTGTCCCCTTTCCCCGTTCCCCCGACGCTATACCCTTTGCTACACCCCCCCCCCCCCCCCCCCCCCACTTCGCACCGCCCCGCCCCGCCCGCGTCCCCTATTAACCCTTTTACCAAAAATTGGTAAAAGAATAACAAACGCATAGACGTAACTATTCAAAAAACGACAGTAAAACTTTAAAAAAGTGAATTCTTAGCGAGGCCAAAAAATATTATTAGCTAATTTTAAACTTACTACGAACAAATGAAAATACCTCACAAAATTAGCTTTAAAATATTATTAAAACATTATCATCCCTGATAATTAAATGATTATGATGGATTAACTTTTTGTTCGATGCATTTTTTGAAAAAATTTTGAAAATCATTGGTTGTAATTGATTAAAATTGGGTTTTTTTGCTTCAAAAAAATAACAAAAAAATACTTGTCATTTAATTATTATCGATTGTTTTCGAATTTTAGAAACACAGGCCATAAAAAGGCAATATAATAAGTTATTATTTATGAAACTTCAGTGCGGGTATGTTTTGGATTGTCTTTGATTTAAGCATCAAAACTAATCACGGAAACCTTTAACTTGCAATAAATGTTTTTAAATTTTCGTTAAACTACTAGGTTAAATACTACATATTTTTTATGTCGAAGAGTTTTTTTTACTAGTCTGAACAAAAATTAACTTGTACGAAGACAAATTAATTTCCTTGACTCGTTTCAAAGTAAATTGATTTAATCTGCCGCTTAAGTTTTGATCTGACAAAACATTGCGAAATTGGCCACTTCAAAGCCCTGATTAAATGATATAAACTGGGCATTTATTATTATTATCGAGGTCAATGCTTTTCAGATTGAACAAATATTTACGTTAAAATAATCAATTTAATTTGAAAAGAGTCATGGAAATTAACTTGTCTTCTTACAAGTTAACTTTTGTTCAGACTAGAAAAAAAAATTCTTCGACATAAAAAATATTCAGGCGGGTAATTTGAAACCTCAAAATACCAGTCACAAAAGTTTGGTAGATGATGCAAGGTTGCTGGAGAGATGAGGGAAAATTGTTGCCAAAGAAAAAGAGAGCGTCGTCCGCTTAGGTGAACTGCAACTATTGGTGATTGATTTCTTAGAAAAATAGAAGTTTTATTTAATTTTAAATTTAATTTTAAAAAGTACTTGCAAAAAAAATGGATTGATATGTAAAATGACAATTTAAAAAACAATAAAATCAAAATTTGGCCAGAAAAATGTTTTAGCAAAAATATAAAGAAGTGTTTTGCATATGATGCTTCGTTTAATTGCATTAGTAGTTTGCGTTCAGCTAATTTTTTTGCTGTTTTCCTATGTTTTGGGTACAATGAATCAACTTTTGGTTCAAAATTTTTCCGGAGTGTTCAAAACGTTGTAAGCTTCCTGTAAAAATTAGAGATGAACCCCTTTATACTTTTTTTGCTATGTTTTTTGTGTTTGTGATCAAGTTGATAAAAGAGCATTTTTATTTTTTTTTATTTTCATTCCTTAATCTCGATTTATCACAATTTCCCAATTTAAAAAAAAGCATTTTTTTCCGCTTATGCCGACTATCCCGAGTGTTGCGGCACCAAATGTTTCTGATTAGCAGGACGCAGGACGTATCTTTGTTGAAAAATAAAAAAGACATTTCAGTTCTTGAATTTGAACCTCGTTTTTTTTTGGAAGCCAACATTTTCATTATTAGAAAGGGGAGGGGTGGGAAATTCGTTACAGAAAACAAAGCCTCTTTTGCTCAACTGAGTTAGTCATTTTTTCACAAGGACCACATTTTTTCATAAGGTATCATAGAAGGAAAATTTTCTTCAATGAAACCAGGATTTTTTTCTACTTGAACGAATTTTAACCAATCAGTTATGGGATTTCCGGACTAATTCTAACAAAAACCAGAAAAAAAACAATCCAGAAATTATTTACGAAAATGAGATGTCATAGAAAACTGATCTGAAGGAGCCAAAATTTGAAAGCATGGAGAGTCTAGAACACTTTTAATGGTATCACAAAAAAAAAGAATTTATTTTAGTAATTTTCGAAGTAAACATCACCACCCTGTCAAAATGAACTCACAAAAAGTTTTCAGAAGAAGATTCTTTTTTTTTATTCCTACAGATTATATCTTTTAAAAGCTCGCATCTGACATCTACCGAATTCAGGGACTGATAAAACTCGGTAAATTGAGAAGTTTGAATAAAGTTTTAGGAATTCAGTAGTAAAACTTCGAAGTAGAGTTGTCTTATCCGAAAAGAAAAAATTACTTTATATATAAATTACACAAAGTGTTTTGGACTAAAAGAAAGAATAGAGTTAAGTTTGTTAAAATAACGTAACAAAAGGAATAGGTCTGGTTCGTATGTCGATATGCAGACAGATGATTTTAAGTTTATTATGGTGAGAATTAACTTAGCACGGCTGGCGGGCGACCTTGGCGTCACTGCAGAAATTGCAACGGAGGATGCAACGTGTAAACGTTGTATACTGTATATGCGTGGCATGACATACCCAGGGCACAAAAAATTCTTACAACGTACCGATTTTTAAAATAATATAAGCAACACCTCCAACTATATGGGAATAGAAAATAAAGCTTAGAAACAAACTCTAACATTTTAAAGTTTAAGATACAGACAGATACAGACAAGTTGGTAGAGAAATTCAGGCTGGAATCTACGACGTTCCTCGGACTAAAAAGGACGCTTCGGGTGACCTGGGAATTGTCCGGAACTGGAGCGGGCAATAGAAAAGAGGCAGCGGATTCTTCCACTTCTCTTACGGAGTGACGAACTGGGCTTTCGTACCTGGCTGGAGCCTTCCTCTTCCGTTCTGACGCCCTGACACTAGAAGAAGAAGACGTTGAGTAGCGCTGCCTGAAGGAGCGGAATTCGACATCGCGACCCCTGAAGGAACTAGGTTGGGAACAGGAGTGGCCGCTGGGGAGTTTGAGACTGCAGTGGTGGCGTACCGGGATCGAAGTGACGGGGTTCTTGTTTCTTCCTGCAGAGTCGGCAGCCGGCAAAGTGGCAACAGAACTTTTCGACGCGTCAAGACCCCCCATGGGCGATTCCGAAGGCAGAGACGGGTACAGAGGAGTCGATGGCGTTTGAGGTACGTCCTAGGCCGTAGATAGTTGTAGAGGAGCTGAACTGACCCTCACTGCCCGGCTTGACATATTCTGAGGAGACCTCCTAGGCGAGTCAATATGTCTGTCCGCATCTGGAGTATCCGAGTCGGACCAGAAAACCCCTGGCGGTTCCATTGTTTGTTTGTGTGATACTGGCACTATCGAAATAGGGGACTTCTGCGTAGGCTTTTAAGTCGGCGCTCTTGGCGCGATTTTCCTTGGAACCGAGCTCTGTCCAGCCCTGCCTCCGTGTGTGGAGGCTGCTATTGTTTTAGTTGTAACAATAGGTCTTGGGCGCGACGGGATTGGTGAGATAAAACGGTCGTAAAATCTCAAGGTACTCTTACTGAGACCAGATATAAGAGCATTGGCAATCTCATTATTGCGGGACCCAAGTTTCCGCATCACACTGCGCCCTGTCTCCACACTGATATTTGGCTTCATTTTACTCCACCGATTAGCAGCTAGAGCGAGATCTTCGATGGCCTCGTATTGCTGCGTATCTGCTATTTTTTGACCAGGGACCATCTTCTTGAAGCTTAGAGCCAAATCTGGGCTGAGTGAACCACGTTTCACCACCTTCACTCGGTCACGGCTGTAGTCGATCTTCCCGTTTCAAGAGGCTCCGAGCAAGTGGCAACAGTAGCAAAGTGGCAACAGAACTTTTCGACGCGTCAAGACCTCCAACGGGCGATTCCGAAGGCAGAGACGGGTACAGTGGAGTCGATGGCGTTTGAGGTACGTCCTAGGCCGTAGATAGTTGTAGAGGAGCTGAACTGACCCTCACTGCCCGGCTTGACATATTCCGAGGAGACCTCCTAGGCGAGTCAAATTGTCTGGCCGCATCTGGAGTATCCGAGTCAGACCAGAAAACCACCGGCGGTTCCATTGTTTGTTTGTGTGGTACTGGCACTATCGAAATAGGGGACTTCTGCGTAGGCATTGAAGTCGGGACTCTTGCTTTGATTTTCCTTGGAACCGAGCTCTGTCCAGCCCTGCCTCCGTGTGTGGAGGCTGCTATTGTTTTGGTTGGAACAGTAGGTCTTGGGCGCGACGGAATTGGTGAGATAAAACGGTCGTAAAATCTCAAGGTAATCTTACTGAGACCAGATATAAGAGCATTGGCAATCTCATTATTGCGGGACCCAAGTTCCCACATCAATGTCTCCACACTGATATTTGGCTTCATTTTACTCCACCTATTAGCAGCTAGAGCGAGATCTTCGGTGGCCTCGTATTGCTGCGTATCTGCTATCTTTTGACAAGGGACCATCTTCTTGAAACATGGAGCCAAATCTGGGCTGAGTGATTCGGCTGAAGTCGATCTTCACGTTTCAAGAGGCTCCGAGCAAGGATACTCTTATCTGAAGCATTTGTGAGAATCTTATCCCTGGCCAAAGAAATCTAATGGTTGGCTTTCGACCGAGGTGTTATTCAAAAGGTGATTTATTAAGAGTCGTATGTCTGGAACTCCTGAGGTCTTTCAAGATCATGTGAAGGACATGGTTGAGTCATTTGCATTTTGGGCTAAATGCTTCGGTCCTCAGCTTACGTTTTTTTGTCTGAACAGCCCGTTCCACTAACCCACAGTCACAGTGATCCCCGACTGGGCAGAACACCTGCTCGATTCCCAAATTATTGCAAAAGTTCATTAGCACTGCGTTTAAAAACCGGACCCATGATCTGTGCGAATAGATTTTGGTATGCTGTGCCGAAAATATGGGTTTGTGGTCCGTGAGTATTTCGAATCAATTGCCGAGTAGATATGTGCAAGAATTTTTACACATCCAGACGACTGCTAGCAGTTCAAATTCATTCGTACCGTATTTAAGTTCCGCTGAATTAAAAAATCGCAAAGCGAACGAAGTAGGAACCGCCAAACCTATTTGTTTCTTTATAAACATGCTCCTCGTCCTCTGTGGCTTGCGTCACATCTTTTACGAGTATTCTTTGTAAGGTCGTAACGATAGAAATCGGTAATTTTTGCAATGAGGCCCAGAATTTTCGCAAACGCAGCTTCTTGTGACTCAATCCAAGTGAACTTGCTTTTATTGCAGAGCTTTAAAGATTCGCGAAACACACACGTAAGATTATGAAGATCGGACATAAATTTTGGAAGTGATTTAAGGTACCCATAAAGGATCTCGGCTGCTTGAGTGTCCTGGGGCGGCCAAACTCTTGTTTGCCTCTATCTTGGAAAATTTGGAGGAGTGACCCGTTGAACGTATATCGAACCCCAGCCATTCTAGCTTACCCAGCGCGAACTCACATTTAGACAATTTCAAAGCAAAACTTTCTTCATCTAAATGAGATAGGACATCATGGACAATGTCATGATGTTTTGACAGTGTCATTTTGGAGACGACAAGAATATCATCTAGATATCAGGTAGTTCCCGAGATACCTTGCAGCATGCAATCCATCGCCTTTTGAATCTTGGAGGGCAAATCCGTTAAACCGCAAAATCCAGTGTTGAGTTGGTATGTTCATGTCGACTCCTCACAAATGATTTTGAGTTTATGATAACTATTCGTCGCCTTTGAAAGTTCGATCTGACTGAACGCATATTTTAGGTCTAGTAAGGTGAACTACACCAAACCTGGGACATCACTGGTATTGATCTGTGCGGCCAAGTCGATTAATTCTGGAATGTTTGGCACTTGATACTTATTCTTCCAGATTTGCGCATTAAGGGGTTTGGTATCCATAGCGAGCTTAATCGAGCTATCTTTCGTTGCAGTAATCACTATGGGGTTAATGAAGCGATCGAAGTATGTTTTTCCTAACTTTTTATCATGAGCGTCCTTAATCAGCGCCATTAAGTCCTCTGACACTCGGTCCTGAATATGGATGGGCACCTTCCGACATTTAATCTGTCTAGGGATTAAGGTGTCCATAAAAATAGTGTGCAATTGGTGAGATTTAAATTTTCCGAGTCGAGTGAACAAGTGTGTGAACTTTATTACAAAGTTTGTGGCGGATTTCGATGAATTGTGTCTATGCCGATTGAGTTTTGCAAGTCTAACCCCAATAGGCAACGCTTTCTGTCCTCTGACACAAGGAAAGTGGCGTTGTGATTCTTCCAACCATCGGACGAGATTTTTATAGACAGTCTACCAAAAACCTTGATTGAATTCTTGTTATAATCTACATAGGAGACAACGTTTGGCAAACCTTGTACACTAGTGAATTGAGACCAAAGTTCTGACAAAATAAAACATTAGCTGTCTTTTTGTTCAAAAAAGTTACTGGGCTCCCCTATCTACAGTGGCGTAAAATGCCGAGCGTAGCATAACACTCAAGTTACGAGGCGTTCCGCGGTTGGATTTCACTAATTCGAGGCTGCAAATTTGAACTATAGTACAATTCTTTCGTGGCTGAATGCTTAGAAAATCATATTTAGGTTTCAAACGGACAACACCCCACGGTTGACTCGGCGTTTGGAATTACACAATTTTGCGAATTGACCGTTCTTCTTGCACAACCGGAACTCCACGTCTCGCGCTGGGCATTTTTTCCGATGGTCCGCAGAAAACTTGTTGCCACAGAAGTAACAAGACTTGGATTGGTTTTGTTTCTTCCTGCCTGAGGCGTTCTGCTTGCGGGACGAAGGTTGTCCACTACCAAAACTGCAACAAAGGATGCAACGTATTAACTTAGTGTACTGTATATACGTGGCATAACGGCATCTAAGAGTGGCATCTTGCCTTAAGTTGGTCAAAAAAGCTGATTTTACTACACTGATATTAACGCTCCTGTCAGCTAATAGATAAATGATTCTTTGGCCGTTGCAGATGATTGGATTAAAAAATTGAATGGAAACAAAACAAAATAGAAGCAAAACCCAACAAATAACTTGCATATTTTGAAAACTGAGCAATCCAAAAACTGCAAAATGTGGACATGGGCATTAATCAAGGCTTGAACGTTAATTAGGTGAAATCAAATTATTGTAATTGATCTTACATTTCGTCAAAGGCGAGGTTTTACAGATGTATCTAACTTGGAATGAAATTGATCAAAGCTCTTTTGTATGTGTTTTTCATCTGTATTTCATCCAACGAAAAAAAAGTTACACAAAGGTCCGTATAGCTAAGAAACGCATAAGTGAAGTTTTCTTCGCAAAGGCAAAATCTATTAAAAATTCCATAAATGAGAGGGTACAAAATTACATAAAATTTGCGTACTCAGGTATGTATTTTGATGGAAGTTACTTATGCAGTCTATGAAATTCTTGTATGTGGTTTTATATGATGCGTATGTTAGCACTAAGTACAATGGCAGTGTAGCTATAAAATTGGCAACTTACAAATCTGTTTTTTCTGTGCGTGTTTTTCCTTTTTAAAGGTAAATGTACTTTTTTAATATCTGATACCATTTTTTGCGAGGAAAAAGCAGCCAAAACGCGGCCAAATTGACCCAAAGAAATGTAACAAAAAACTAAAAGACCATTTGATTTTTGTTGCAATTTGTGACTGATCATTTAGTGCTTTATGTCTTTGCATTTTTATTTTAATGCATTATTCGAAAATTTTAATCTTTTGGCCAAAACTTATTTGTTAATAAAAAATTGCATCTTGATTTTTCTGATTTTAATTTCAACATGTGAAGGTTTTTAGACTTAATGTTTTCGACGGAGACATCCATTCACCATGCAAGATGAAAACATTGATTAATTCAAAATTGGTTTAAGAAGTTGAGCGGGCAAAAGGTACATATTAGGGAAAATCATTGCGCGTAAAAAGTTTGAATTTCTGTAACTGTAGTTTTGTTTTCGACCCCTTTTGTTATGAGTCTCGCAAAAAGTCTCCTAAAGTGTATTTTGATTTTATAAAACTCTTAATTTCCCAAAACAATTTCTTAAAAACATTTTAAAAAAAATAGATTACAATATTTGAGTCAATGGTGAAATTTCGAAAAGCAATTGAGATGTTTTGTAACCTTTTAACCTTTTAACTCATCTGGGTAGAAAAATTTACCAAAAAACAAAAATTTTTACACAAAGATCCCTTTAAATTAGCTGCGCGAGTACTACGTTACGTGAAAAACAACTAAGCCAGATTATTCATCAAACTAGAACAATGTGTACAGACTTTGATACAAAAAACAGCAACAAAAAAGCATCATGAACAACTTTTTGTGTTTGAATTCAATTGAGAATCCTCGCTTAAAGGGTTTTCTGAAGCTGCTCAATTGCCCTAAGACTCAAATAAAAATATAAAGCTTCGTGCCAATTTGCAAATATAGACTGTAATTTCTCCCTTTTACCCTGCCATAATTGTCATGACGTATATGAAATTTACTTGTTACCTGAAAATAATTATACTTTTAAAAATTTTCCTGAAAAAAAATTCTTTTTTTATCCTTGATTCAATGCGGCGCACCATCAGAATCCAATTTTTGAAAAAAAAAAAACAAAATTTTCGACATAAAAATTAGTCAAGTAGAGAGTTTTTGCCAGTCACTAAACAATAGCTATTAAAAATGGGCAGATAATTTATACAATGAAAAAATAAATTTTTCTAATTAAATGTCTTTTAGCTTCAATTTAGTATCTTGAAACACTGCAGAAAAAAATTGTCTTCAGTAATGTCTTCCAAAAATATTTGAGGTAAGTCACATTATTTATAGAAAAAAGACGATAAATACATCCCTTAATTCTTAGATCTAATGAGACTAGGAGATAATAGCGTAAGATTAAGATTGGTATTAGACTAAGAAGTTGCACGAATATATCCGGCCGAAAATAAGATAGTTTGAGCCTTCAGGAACAGATGGTGTACCTTATCTGAAAATACTCTACGAGTAAACCACCTTCATTCATGCGCGGAAGACAGTTGAAAAGGCTTTAATGAAATTGAAGTAATACTAGACAGTTTGAGCGCTTTCCTTGGAAATTGAAGTTCAAAACAAAAACACGTGAAAAAATCTTTTTTTTTTTGAAAAAATACAAGGCATTTTAAGTGTTTTAAGTGACAATTCGAGTAGTTCTTGTGGTCTTTTCTCTTGGAAACACGGACTTTTTCAGACTGTTTTCTTTCACACAGGAGGAATAGCCCCCTTTGTTTTTTTGTTTGATTAACTCATCTTACTTTGTTGTTTGCTTAGTCTGCTTAACAAGTTTATTTCCTATAAAATTTTCAAGGGTCATAAAAAGTTAAGTTAAAAAAATAGTGGTTGAACATTTAGTTATTTGGAGTTTTCAACCAGGAAAACAAGCAAAGTCGTAATTATTCAGTTCATCTTTTATCTAGAACCGCGGTTTATATCTTACTAGCTTAAGAATTGACAAAAGTTTCAAAATAAAAACATTAATTTCGATCTCATTTTTTGCCTATCTCAAGGATTGTTTCTTCTCTATTATCTATAAATGAACCCGAATGATGCATATATTTCGATTAAATTGGCGCAGAATAAGTATGCTTTCCAGAGTGAAACAGAAGAAATAAAAGCAATCATAGCAGTACCTTTGATACAGGCTGTTTTGAGACAGGCTGCTTAATACATTGCATCGTACATTGAATCCAAAAAACTAAATCTGCCTCGATCGAAACAAGACTTTTTTTTTCATCCTAACGGAACAAAATGGGTATTCAAATGATTTTATTAAATAATACTATGATTATTCGATAAAAAAAAACACATAATACATGCGAATAAAACTTCATTCTAAAGCATCAGCTAATTTTATATAAATTTCCTGAAGCACGAGGCTAGGTACCCAGAGACAAAACGGCTTTTTTTTCCTTTCCCCCACCAGCGAAATTTTATTAGTAAAACTTTGTTCACATTATCGGGTTGTTACAAAAATTGGTATGCGGACTAATTAGGCTATGACAAACATGTTTGGTCTTCATACTTAACCTTGTGACAGCCCTCGTTACAACAGAACATTGATGCATGTGTGAGGTGGGGGGAAAGGAAAGAGAGCCCATAAAACAAACTGACCAAGAGGACGGTTTATAGGTTTGCAAACATCGTTCGGCAATTTGCATGCCTTAGAATCACTTACATTTTTACTATACATCTATCGCATTCTGAGTTATGCGAAAAAGTGTTAGGATCATCGATCCTAAAATATTCTTCCTTTTTACTTACTTAAAAAAATTACGAAAATGTGAATGTTATTTCACTATATAGCATCAGCAAAGTTGTTAAATTTGTCCTTAAGCACGAGCATGCTACATACAGACATCAACTGGATGAGGATAACGTTTTATCTGTTTGCAAACATCGTTCGTCGATTGGCATGTCTTAGATTTACTACACTTGTGTCTGCAGCGATAGTCCACGCAATACACATCGCCATAACATTCGATGTCCAGAATGCATACAGAACCTGAGAGCCAATCTGAAAACAGATTCATTTGATGCAAATCAATTGTTAAATTTATTGAGCATGGGCTTTTACAAAATGTATTGTGCTTAAAAATGTTTCAAAATGGGTGCAAAAGTTTTTCATCAGTTATAAAAAGCATTGCTATTTTTTCTACCTACAGGCTTCATCATCAACAAGTTACCTGCTTCCATCTGGATACTTGCTGGAGCAAAAAAAAATGACGCTGAAAATGATTACTCTCAAAACTTGCTAAACAGAGACAGTATAGAGTACTTAAAAATTTCATAAAAATAGAAGTTTTTTGTGATTTTGGGATTAAGACTCTTCGCCCAGTCAATCAAAAACTTACAAAGATTTACAAAAAGTGTTTTATCCTTCTTTATTCATACATAATTTCTTCCATCAGTCTTTTGTTCTGAAATTCTAAAATGAAATTCTGAAATAGGGCAGTTATTTTCCTGCCGTTACCGATGATTGGTTCAGCGATTTGTATCTAAACAAAAAATATATCATGCTCTTTCCCAATATAGCCCTCCCAGCCATGTAGCAAAAGAATTAATGCCCGCTTAGCCCGAATCAGTTTATATTGAGTTTGAAACAGTAGTCATTCATAAGTGCCTTTGTACAAAACTGCATCCAAAATTTGTTAGAGCTGAACTAGCACTGCGTAGAATGATGATTAATGTATACAAACAGTATATTTCACAGTTGCCATTTCACCGTGCATGTTTAATTTTTTATCTCATTCATTTACCGGGGAATAGATTACTGGGATGACTAAAATAAGAAAAACACAGTACCATTCAGGAATCTCTGCATATAATTAAAAATGAGGAAATTACTTGCTGCAAAATTTGGGTCGGAGCATTGGCATAGGGTTTAACGTTGATCCCTTAGAACCAAAATGGCCTGCAACAGTTTTTTCTCAGTTTTAGACAAAAACCATTGATGACTTAGTTGGTATGGCTGATACACAAACGGTTCCCCAGCAATGACAAAAATCTCCCAAACAGTTTTGTTTTACCGTTTAAAAGAAAAAAAACATTCCGTTCGAAACGCGACTGGGCTTTCTCCACTAACACTGCCTTCCATTTTTTTTTCTTGTTGCTTTACCTTTAGTTGTTGTCGTTTTGGTTGCTGGCTCGGTTGTCATTGCTGTGGTTGTCGGCTCGGTTGTTTTCTTTGTGGATGTCGGCTCAGTTCTTTTCTTTGAGGTTGTCGGCTCGGTTCTTTTCTTTGAGGTTGTCGGCTCGGTTCTTTTCGTTGTTGTTGCCGGCTCGATTCTTTTCGTTGTAGTTGTCGGCTCGGTTCTTTTCGTTGTAGTTGTCGGCTCGATTCTTTTCGTTGTAGTTGTCGGCTCGGTTCTTTTCGTTGTAGTTGTCGGCTCGTTTCTTTTCGTTGTAGTTGTCGGCTCGGTTCTTTTCGTTGTGCTTGTCAAGTCGGTTCTTTTCGTTGTGGTTTTCGTCTCAGTTTTTGTCGTTTTGGTTGTGTTTGGCTCGGTAGTTGTCGTTGCGGTAGGTGGCTCAGATTTATTTTTATCCTCGCATATGCCACAATCATTCTCTTTCGCTTTCTGCTTGCTGCACTTGTTGAAGTTGTCGCAGCTGGTCGCTCGGGGACATTGGAAGTCGAACATGCAAAACTTACCACTTTTATAATTGTCCTCGTCCAAACAGAGAGTTGTATGTAGAAACGTCATAACAAGTAGGAGGCAAATAGCAAAAACCTAAGACAAAAACATATTCAATTGAGAACGCTCTATTTTGCATCAATTTGCTTCCTCATTTTGTTTATTTTCCCAAGCCTGGTAACACACAATGGAAAGATAGAAATATGAAGAGGTTGATTTTTGATACAGGCGATGTCTTCAAGTTTGAACGTCCTAAATTTCTGAAACTTTCGAAAAAAGTTAAATATTTATTGATTGTTTGATTGTGGATAAAACTTACTTTATGAGCCATGAATGGGTTTTCAACAAAATAAAAAAGATCGCATTAAATTTTTTCTTAAAAGAGCTGCTGCTTCAAATTTTAATCCTATTTATTGTATTTTTTTAATTGCGCGGGACAAACGCGCCGCCTTAACAAATTAAGTTCTATTTTCAAAAAACACTGCGCGATAAAAAAAATACCTTAGTTTTTATTAAGAAAACAGAAACCGTTCTGTCTCATCATGGAAGCTCACAGTATAAGAACCAAAATTTAACAGTACTGGAGAAAATTAGGCTCTTTTTCCTATCCCCGCACTTCACATAATCATCTATGGCTCTTTCTCCTTTTTCCCCCCACCTCACATATTCATCAATTTACTTTGTAACGAGGGGTTTTACGAGTTGTTTAAGTATGAGCACCAAATATGTTTGCCGTAGCCTGATTAGTCCGCATAACAATTTTTGTAACAATCCGATAAACTGAAAAAAATTGTACTAGTAAAATTTCGCTGGTGGGGGGGGGGGTAGGAAAAAGAGCCGCATCAATTTACGCTGTTTTAAAAGGTTTAGTATGAAGATCAAAAGTTGTGGAAAAAAGATTTTGTTTTCGATAGCAATTTTTCAAGTTCGCGCCATCTCAAACCTATGCATTTACACGGAGCGACGAATGGTTTTACAAGATAAATTATGTGAAGCAATTTTGTTTGACATACCCTAGTTAGCTCATCCAACGGTTTTTTTTCTACCCCTTATTCCGCCTTTCAAAGACTCTACTTCGATTTTTGTTCTATTTGCAATCGTGGCTTAACGAGTTAATGTACGATTTACGGTCTGAAAATCAAATCTGTTTACAATTGTTATTTTACTATTAATGAATAGTTTCATTGCATTATGACAACATTGAGATCGTTTTTTAACTTTGAAACTTTAAGGTGAGAGGAAAGGAGAAAAGCACACGATTGAGAATTCTAAGTTTTGTGCAGGTAAAAACCTTTCACATGATATCACCATAATGTATCTACTCGAAATTGTATTTAACTTAACCTAAAAAAAAGAAATAATTGTATTAGTTGTGATATTTAATTTACGTTTCAACCCCATGAAAAAAATTACAATAAAGTCTGAATAATTTACAAAATAGCAAAAACCTTCAATTCTCTGTAAGACAAACAGTAAAAAAAACACAAAACATGGTAAATGATTTTGCATGTTTTTTTAATACTATCTCCAATTTTTATGCCTTTATCAACTCTGGTTTGAATTTCGATTAAAATTGCCAATGCAGTAAATGAAATTTCTGCATACGAATATATACGGTGCGAATATAAAATGCCACTTTATATTGCTTACCAATCTATATATTTTTTTAAAAACAAACATTTTGAAAGCCTGCATCAAGCTCGTGCAATTTGAACTACAACCAACATTACGTAAAACCATTATAACCTGATAGAAAAAAGTAATTGATCATTTTTCTTGCTTTTCTGCTTTCCCAAAAACTCGCATGTATTCCAAAATGAACACTTTTTGCTTTTGGGGGTTTTGTTTTGAAAAAGGCTTCTGGATTTTCTCTTTTCTCACGAAGATATCCACATAACTGCATGAAAGAGAACCCTAAGCTCAAAGCAGCGATTATCCTTCTAAAAATTTTATTAAAAAGCGGGTCCGATTACAAATTCAGAAAACTAAACACGCACAAAAAAAATTACTGTTAGCGTGTAGTTTTATTTCTGTTCTCGCTTACCAAATGTTTTTGAAAATCGTATATTCCTAGTTTTAAGTACTTTAAGAAATTATAATCGATTATAAAAATAGTTACTAGTAGTAGAAGAGTGAGGGAGAAAGGGGGGGGGGGGGGTGGTTGAAGACCCCCATGTATTTTAGATAGGGGATAGAGCATCCGGTCTGCAAGCTATGTATTACGATAGGGAATAGATTTCCCAATGTATTAAGATAGGGAATAGGTTTGGCAATGTATTAAGATACCAGGTTTCAGATGGTAAGCAAACGAATTTTTTGGTTTTGTGTGTAATTGTCTAGTTTTTTTCGCAAAAGTCTCGGCGCGCGTTATCTAATTCTTTTTTATTACTGGTTAATCAGGTGTAGGTTGTGAAATTGAGGTAATATATTTAGTTTTTTGGTGCATGGTAAGTCACTGGTAAGAGATTTTGGGCAAAAACTAGGAGTTTTTGTCACCAAAAATAGAAAATTTTTCATAAAAATGATAAAATACGTTTTGCTGTAATTCGATCTATTTTATTGGGTAACCTTATTTTTTATCTACCTGACACTATGCAGAAATTTTCTGAAACTTCGAAAAAGGTCAAGATTTTCGGAAAAAATTGCAAAAATTTAAAGTGTTTGGAAAAAATTGCAAAATTTTCAAATTTTTGGAAAAAATTGCAGAAAACTCATAGGTTTGGTTAGTTTTTTGTTAATTGCGATCAAATTGAAAAACAAATTATGTACAGAGTTTAAAATTGAGCTCAAGCTGTATTTTTAACGGTATCATGTTGAGACAATGATACAAAAATTTGAATAAGTTTTTGGATTTTTCCAAAATTTTCACACAAAATTATGAAATACGATAAATTTCAGCATTATTTGAGTAACAAAGTGATTTTATAAAGCTCTCAACCTTAAAAAGAAAGCTCATAAAACCTGGAGCAAAGATGAAACTTGCAGAGGATAGTGAAAATAAACGCAATTTCAGAGAAAGTAAAGCAAAAATTATTCAAATCTGTCAAAAATTTTCCATTTTCAACCTTTTATTTGGATAATAGGACTCGCAATACAAATGAACATCAATAGCATTATTTCATAACATTTCTAGATTTTTGCTCAATGATTAACCCAAATTTGTACGACAATTACAAAATCTGAGAAGTTATTCACCTTAATAGTACAAAATTTCAGATAAATGATGAAAAAAGAACAGTTAATTGATAAAACTGACTAAAAATGAGATAAATTTTTCTTAAAAATTTATTCGATATTGGCTCAAATTCAACAAATTCTTTTTCATAACTAATGATTATCTTTCTGTTGCTTCTACAACATGATTATCACAAATTTCCGTAGAATTCTTTTATATTTAAAGGTTATTCTTACCTTCTGCTTCTTATATATTTTCGCTATTGAACAAACAATTTGCTGGCAGAGATGAAATTAGAACTGATGCCATCTGATTATTTTGATAAAAATTTAAATGTCTTCCTCAAGGTTCGCTTGTTAGGTGCTACAGTAAACTATTTAAGCAAAAATACAAATTTTGGGATCAATAACTATCACTTTTCTGGAAAAACAGTCATTTTTGATGATTTTCCATAGAAATTTTCTATGTTTAAAGGTTATTCTTATTTTCTGCATATTATATGTTTTGCTATTGATCAAATAATTTGCTGTCAGAGATGAAATTAGAAATGATGCCGTCTGATTCTTTTGATAAAAATAGTAAATTTTTTCCTCAAGGTTCCGTTGTTAGGTGCTACAGTAAACTATTTAAACAAAAATACAACTTTTCAGATCAACAACTATCACTTTTCTGGAAGAACAGTCATTTTTTTAACGATTTTCCGTAGAAATGTTCTAGGTTTTAAGGTTATTCTTGCTTTCCTCTTAATGCTAGATTTTTGCTATTGAACACACTTTGCCAGAAAATTTAGTCAAAAATGGAGAATTTAGGAGGAAAATAGTATCAATTGAACGAACAATTTGCTGGCAAAGATGAAATTAGAACTGGTATGGTCTAATTATTACGATAAAATTTGTAAATATCTTCCTCTATGTTCCCTTGTTCAGTGGCTGCATTAAACGATTTAAGCAAAAATGCAATTTTTTGGCCAATAATTATCCCTTTTCTTGCAAAATAAATTTTAAATAGCTTTTTATGGTGAAAACATTAAAAAAATATATGTAAAAAATGAGAATATAATTGTGTTTTAACAACTTAAGAACAAACTAGGAGCAGTTCTATTAGTTATAATCTGAAAACCTCCGGAAATACCCAGGGGAACATAGTTCCCAACATCTACAATATTTAAAAACTTCTGAAAGAGCGCGTCTCAATAATTGATTTAGCAAAGGAAATCAAGGTGCAAACTGGAACAACTGTGCAATTTTCGGATTTTTGTTCAGCAAAATAAAACTCTATATAGTTTAAAAAAAATAATGAAATGTAGATCTTGAAAGCAATTTTTTGATTTATGCTCTATGTATCTTCTTCCAAAAGATGTCGGATTGAGTTTACTTTACAAAAATTATCCTCAAAACATCTGTTTTTTCATATAAAATTATATTATATATCAAATGATAACAAATATTTTCTAATGAATTACACATAAATACAAGTTTTTGACCCTTTTTATGTCGCAGTTTTTCTTAAAATATGGTTTATGAGCTAAACTTTAGTAAAATTGTCTCAAAACTCCTAATGAACTAAAATGAATTCTATCTCATTTTCTCAGTTTCTGCTTCATCTTCTATGTGTCAAATTAATCCAATTTGAACAAAATTTTACTTGAAAATTGAATTTTTGATGGAAAAAAGTATCGTTTCAACAAACGATCATTAATCCGAAGCTGAATTAATACCAAGAATCCTTTGCTAAACGTCTTTAAATGATTTTCTCAATTTGATAATTTTCTTTTGCTGTTTCAAATCTGATTTTCTATAAGAAAGTAAATTTTGGGTTGAGATTGATGTATATTATTATCTTGAAAGTTTAAAAGTTTAGCACAAACAAATATTTTTTATCTTTTCCAGGTCAGTTATCAATTTTTTTTACTGAAATCGTCAAAAAAACAGTAGAAAACTATTATTGTTAATAAATCAACCCCCCATATTTGCTTAATAACGCACTACTCTATGAAAACTTTTACAATAACTAAACAGGGAAAACTTTAAAAGGCACAACATTTCACTTAATCTATGTTTTATAAAAATTCAGTTTTTTTAACAAAATTTCAACAAATACTTAAGCAATCATTAGCATATGTTATTCACTTTTACTACAAAGTTATCACAACAGTATCTCCGCAAGCATGCAACCAATGGAGTTTTTACTCTAGATAAAGATTTCGGATCGTTTTCCATTCTCGAAAATTTGGACTCGATTGTTGCTGGTTTTATCATCAGTCAGAACCTTTGAATAAAAAAAATGGCAGGCCAAGAATAGTGATGAAAACACTCTATAATTTTTACAAGAGTTCTTTCAAATTTTTTGCATAGACTTTTCAGATTCAGTAAAAGTTTTTATTCAAAGTATTTTCTCCTAGGTTTTTTTTAAAGGGTTTACAATTTACCTTCTCTTGGAGTGTTTTTTGAGACTGCTGAGCATCTAATTCATCATCATGTTGATAAGGCTTCTTCTTGAAATTATTAAAGAGCTTCTCGCTGTTATATGTATAAAATTTACAACTGGAACACTTTAAAACCCCACAGTGCTTACGATGTCTTGAAACGTCTTTACGTGTGTATTCTCTGCCACATTCAAGACATGCAACAGTTTTGTTTCTATTCAGTGACAGCATCTCAATAAATAAAGAAAGAAGTTGAGAGGAAATGGGAGATGCAGAAAACCCAAATTGGTTGTTGTCAAGTCCTCAAACAGTGATGAAAATACTATATAACAGAGAGATAATCATCAGTTATGAAGACGATTTTGTTGACTTTGAGCCAAAATCGAATAATTTTTCAAGAAAAATTTATCTAATTCTTAGTCAGTGTTTGCAATTAACTGTTCTTTTTTCATCATTGATCTGAATTTTTGTACTATTAAGGTGAATAACTTCTAAGAATTTTTAACTTTTGTACAAATTTGGGTTAATCATTGAGCAAAAAGCTAGAAATTTTGTGAAATTTTGCTCTTATATTTCGTTTGTATTGAGAGACCTATTTCAATTCTCCCTGAAGTGGACAAAAAATCAGTTAATTATCCAAACAAAAGGTTGAAAATGGAAAATTTTTGACAGATTTGAATAATTTTTACCTCATTTTCTCTAAAATTGCGGTTATTTTTACAATCTTCCGCAAGTTTTAACTTCAATTCAGCTTTTATGAGCTTTCGTGTTAATGTTGAGAGCATTATATAACCGCTTTGTGACTCAAATAATGCTAAAATTTATGTGCAAAAATGTTGGAAAAATCCACAAAAAAATTTTTTTGTATCATTGTCTCAACATGATACCGTTAAAAATAAAATTTGAGCTCTATTTAGATCATAATACACGGAGGTCTTGAAGCAACCCCCACCCCCACTCTCCCTCACTATTCTTCTACTGTTACTTTTAAATTTTTCTTTTATAAATCGCTTTGATTTCATTTTTTCAAATTAAATGCCGAAGTGTTATCACACACATACTCTCAGTGTGTTTTCGTTTGTGTGTTTGCGTGTTTGCGTGTATATTGGCTTAAGAAATGAAAACCAAAGATTCTAAAACGTGTACTGGCTTCTAAAAGATTCTAAAGTGTGTAAGATTCTACAACTAAAGTGTATTGGCTTACAAAACCATGTACTTACTTAATATCTGATACCACTTTTTGCGAGAAAAAAGCAGCCAAAAAACGGCCGAATTAACCCAAAGAAATGTGTAACTAAAATAAATTAAAAACATTTTGGTTTTTGTTGCAATTTTTGTCTTTTCATTTGATGCTTTATGCCTTAGCATTTTCATTTTAATGCATTTTTCGAAAATTTTACTCTTTTGGCCAAAGCTTATTTGTTAATTAAAAAAATGCCTCATGATTTTTCTGATTTTAATTTCAACATTTGAAGGTTTTTAGAAATAACCTTTTTGACGGAGATATCCATTCAACCTGCAAGATGAAAACATCGAATAATTCAAAATTGGTCTGAGAAGTTAAGAGGGTAAAAAGTACATTTAGGGAAAATCATTGCGCGTAAAAATTTTGAATTTTTGTAACTGTAGTTTTGTTTTCGACCTCCTTTATTATGAGTCTCCTCATTATGAGTCTCGCAAAAAGTCTCCTAAAGATTATTTTCCCGAAACAAATTCTTAAAAACATCTTTTAAAAGTAGATTACAAGATTTGAGTCAATGGTGAAATTTCGAAAAGCAATTGAGATGTTTTGTAACCTTTTAACCTTTTACATCATCTGGGTAGAAAAAATTTACCAACAAACAAAATTTTTTACACAAAGATCCCTTTAAATTAGCTGCGCGAGTACTGCGGTACATGAAAAACAACTACGCCAGAATTTTAATCAAACTAGAACAATGTGCACAGACTTTGATACAAAAAAAAGCATCATGAACAACTTTTTGTGTTTGAATTGAATTGACAATCCTCACTTAAAGGGTTTTTTGAAGCTGCACAATTGCCCTAAAATTCTAATAAAAATATAAGGTTTGTGTCAATTTGCAAATATATATTGTAATTTCTCCCTTTTACCCTGCCATAATTGTCATAACGTATAAGAAATTTACTTGTTACCTGAGAATAATTATACTTTTAAAAATTTTCCTGAAAAAAATTCTTTTTCCATCCTTGATTCAATGTGGCGCACCATCAGAATCCAATTTTGCCAAACACTAAACAATAGCTTTTAAATATGAGCAAACAATTTATGCAATGAAAAAATAAGTTTTTCTAATTAAATGTCTTTTAGCTTCAATTTAGTATATTGAAACACTGCAGAAAAAAAACAGAAGGGCAGTCGAAAAAATAGACATCATAGTTATATTGATATGGTTTTTTTGTTTCTTTAGAGAGGTATTATGCAAAACATCTAAAGCTAAGGTCTTTTTCAAAAGCTTCGGCAACAATGTTACTTAGTTTTTATCAACTCTTTTGATTCAACGCGGAGGGTTTTTCAAACACGCGCAGAACATTTCTTTTACAATTGGTTATAAAAACCGATAGTAGCAAATGTCGTCACTTTTCAAATCGTTGCTGTCAAGATTTGCTGGCGTTTATTGATAAATTCGAAGCCAATTTACGAACGCCGAAAACAGCCGAGAAAATGGCCATAAAAACATTGCAAATGAATATTTCAACATTCCACACGCAAAGTTTGCAGCTGTTGTGCCCAAGAATTATTATGTCATTCTTCCTGTAGTGGTTTTTAAAGACAGCAATGCTCACAATACACTTTCAGCGAGTAGATTGCGTCCTCTTAAGTGTTCCATTTATCAATTTTTTATCTGACGATTTTCAGTGGGTCCATTTGCATGACATGTGTGTCGGGTTGAGAGGTTTTCAGGTTTTCATCGCCCCGCTTCCTTAAGGTTGCCAAACCATTCTTTGCTGTTTTTGACAGTATTTTCAGTTTAACTGACCAAGCATCATTCACTTTCGTGTTTTTGTGCATCATTCACTATTGTGCATCATTCAAACTTTTCATCAATCCTTTTTGTTTTTGTTCCGATTTTCAAAGAAAAAGCCGAATATGTGTTTTTGATGTGGTCTTTTCAATCAGTCAATTTTCGTCATCCTAATTGTTCTCATTCAAAAATCTGAAAGATTTTTTCAAAAAAAATAGCTTGTTTTTTTTGTAAACGATGGGGTTTCAAGTTGCTTATTTGGCTAAATTTGGATTAGTAAATTGCGATATACTGCGTTATTTGACAAGCGTTAGCTGCAAGAAATGCCGTCCAAAAATAAATGTGGCAAGTCACATTTTTAGACAGAAGACGATAAATGTATCCTTTTATAGTTTGCATTAGCGTGTGGATGGATAAAATGAAGAAAAAAAAGTTTTTTTTTATTGTGTCAATTTGTCAAGAAAAAAAAATTTTTTTGAATCGATGTTAAAGTGCAATTGAAACATTCAGGGCTTCAACTTTATATACGAGAAGTCTTGTTATGGCTAAATGTGTGATGTTAAAATTAATAGGGCGATAATTCGTAACAGGCAACAATTCGTAATAAGTGTCAATTCGTATCAATACAATCGCAAGTATAATTGGATTGGTAAACCCGTGAACAAATCTCTTTTTGAAATAAAAACATTAGGCATTTCGAGTGTTTTAGTGACATTTCAAGTAGCTCTCGTGGTCTTTTCTCTTGGAAACACGTGGACTTTTTCAAACTGTTTTCTTTTACGCTAGGGGAATAGCACCTTTTCTTTGTTTGATTAACTCAACTTACTTTGTTTGCTTGGTCTGCTTAACAAGTATCTTTCTTATAAAACTTTCAAGCGTCAGATAAAGTTAAGTTAAAAAAAGATTGGTTGAATTACTTGGGAGTTTTCAACCAGGAAAACAAGCAAACTCGTAAATATTCAGTTCATCTTGTACCTAGAACTGCGGTTTATATCTTACTAGCCAAAGAATTGACAAAAAATTTCAATCTAAGCATCCTTCGATCTCATTTTTGTCTACCTCAAGGATTGTTTCTTCTCTGTAATCTATAAATTCAAACCCAGATGGTGCGTATTTCAATTAAATTGGGGCAGCCCGGGTTGACGGCCATAAAAGAAAAAAGCTTATCATACAATTTTATGTATGGCGGTTATGGAAAAAAAAAACGTTTATCATACTGTTTTCATACAAAGCTTAAGAACTGTATTAACCTGAAGTGGACAAAAAATCAGTTAATTATCCAAACAAAAGGTTGAAAATGGAAAATTTTTGACAGATTTGAATAATTTTTACCTCATTTTCTCTAAAATTGCGGTTATTTTTACAATCTTCCGCAAGTTTTAACTTCAATTCAGCTTTTATGAGCTTTCCTGTTAATGTTGAGAGCATTATATAACCGCTTTGTGACTCAAATAATGCTAAAATTTATGTGCAAAAATGTTGGAAAATCCACAAAAAAATTTTTTTGTATCATTGTCTCAACATGATACCGTTAAAAATACAGTTTGAGCTCTATTTAGATCATAATACACGGAGGTCTTCAAGCAACCCCCACCCCCACTCTCCCTCACTATTCTTCTACTGTTACTTTTAAATTTTTCTTTTATAAATCGCTTTGATTTCATTTTTTCAAATTAAATGCCGAAGTGTTATCACACACATACTCTCAGTGTGTTTTCGTTTGTGTGTTTGCGTGTTTGCGTGTATATTGGCTTAAGAAATGAAAACCAAAGATTCTAAAACGTGTACTGGCTTCTAAAAGATTCTAAAGTGTGTAAGATTCTACAACTAAAGTGTATTGGCTTACAAAACCATGTACTTACTTAATATCTGATACCACTTTTTGCGAGAAAAAAGCAGCCAAAAAACGGCCGAATTAACCCAAAGAAATGTGTAACTAAAATAAATTAAAAACATTTTGGTTTTTTTTGCAATTTTTGACTTTTCATTTGATGCTTTATGCCTTAGCATTTTCATTTTAATGCATTTTTCGAAAATTTTACTCTTTTGGCCAAAGCTTATTTGTTAATTAAAAAAATGCCTCATGATTTTTCTGATTTTAATTTCAACATATGAAGGTTTTTAGAAATAACCTTTTTGACGGAGATATCCATTCAACCTGCAAGATGAAAACATCGAATAATTCAAAATTGGTCGGAGAAGTTAAGAGGGTAAAAAGTACATTTAGGGAAAATCATTGCGCGTAAAAATTTTGAATTTCTGTAACTGTAGTTTTGTTTTCGACCGCCTTTATTATGAGTCTCCTCATTATGAGTCTCGCAAAAAGTCTCCTAAAGATTATTTTCCCGAAACAAATTCTTAAAAACATCTTTTAAAAGTAGATTACAAGATTTGAGTCAATGGTGAAATTTCGAAAAGCAATTGAGATGTTTTGTAACCTTTTAACCTTTTACATCATCTGGGTAGAAAAAATTTACCAACAAACAAAATTTTTTACACAAAGATCCCTTTAAATTAGCTGCGCGAGTACTGCGGTACATGAAAAACAACTACGCCAGAATTTTAATCAAACTAGAACAATGTGCACAGACTTTGATACAAAAAAAAGCATCATGAACAACTTTTTGTGTTTGAATTGAATTGACAATCCTCAATTAAAGGGTTTTTTGAAGCTGCACAATTGCCCTAAAATTCTAATAAAAATATAAGGTTTGTGTCAATTTGCAAATATATATTGTAATTTCTCCCTTTTACCCTGCCATAATTGTCATAACGTATAAGAAATTTACTTGTTACCTGAGAATAATTATACTTTTAAAAATTTTCCTGAAAAAAATTCTTTTTCCATCCTTGATTCAATGTGGCGCACCATCAGAATCCAATTTTGCCAATCACTAAACAATAGCTTTTAAATATGAGCAAACAATTTATGCAATGAAAAAATAAGTTTTTCTAATTAAATGTCTTTTAGCTTCAATTTAGTATATTGAAACACTGCAGAAAAAAAACAGAAGGGCAGTCGAAAAAATAGACATCATAGTTATATTGATATGGTTTTTTTGTTTCTTTAGAGAGGTATTATGCAAAACATCTAAAGCTAAGGTCTTTTTCAAAAGCTTCGGCAACAATGTTACTTAGTTTTTATCAACTCTTTTGATTCAACGCGGAGGGTTTTTCAAACACGCGCAGAACATTTCTTTTACAATTGGTTATAAAAACCGATATTAGCAAATGTCGTCACTTTTCAAATCGTTGCTGTCAAGATTTGCTGGCGTTTATTGATAAATTCGAAGCCAATTTACGAACGCCGAAAACAGCCGAGAAAATGGCCATAAAAACATTGCAAATGAATATTTCAACATTCCACACGCAAAGTTTGCAGCTGTTGTGCCCAAGAATTATTATGTCATTCTTCCTGTAGTGGTTTTTAAAGACAGCAATGCTCACAATACACTTTCAGCGAGTAGATTGCGTCCTCTTAAGTGTTCCATTTATCAATTTTTTATCTGACGATTTTCAGTGGGTCCATTTGCATGACATGTGTGTCGGGTTGAGAGGTTTTCAGGTTTTCATCGCCCTGCTTCCTTAAGTTTGCCAAACCATTCTTTGCTGTTTTTGACAGTATTTTCAGTTTAACTGACCAAGCATCATTCACTTTCGTGTTTTTGTGCATCATTCACTATTGTGCATCATTCAAACTTTTCATCATTCACTTTTGTGTTTTTGTTCCGATTTTCAAAGAAAGCACCGAATATGTGTGTTTGATGTGGTCTTTTTAATCAGTCAATTTTCGACATCCTAATTATTCAATTTTGACAGAACTCATTCAAAATCTGAAAGATTTTTTTTTTGAAAAATAGCCTGTTTTTTTTGTAAACGATGGCGGTTTCAAGTTGCTTATTTGGCTAAATTTGGATTAGTAAATTGCGATATACTGCGTTATTTGACAAGCGTTAGCTGCACAGAAATGCCGTCCAAAAATAAATGTGGCAAGTCACATTTTTAAACAGAAGACGATAAATGTATCCTTTTATAGTTTGCATTAGCGTGTGGATGGATAAAATGAAGAAAAAAATTTTTTTTTATTGTGTCAATTGTTCAAACAAAAAAAACTTTTGAATCGATCTTAAAATGCAATTGAAACATTCAGCATTCAGGGCTTCACCTTTATATACGAGAAGTCTTGTTATGGCTAAATAAGTGATGTTAAAATTAATAGGGCGATAATTCGTAACAGGCGACAATTCATAACAAGTGTCAATTCGTCTCAATACAATGGCAAGTAGAATACGCTTGCTCCGCTTCGCTCAGCTGCGCTTACATGCGGCACGAGAGGATTACTGCTCGTGAATAAGTGTTCTCCTCTAAGTATACTGTTACAAATTGTCGCTTGTTACGATTTGGCGCCTGTTACGAATTGTCGCTTGTTACAAACTGTCGCTTCACCGTTTTGATCTAATGAACAAATCTGTTCACAACTGATAGTTTTTTAACATGCAAAGATTCATTGCATTTTAGCAAAGCTAAAATAGTTTTTCAAAAACTGAAATTCGAAACAATTGTATTAAGATTTTGAAAAAGTTTTCCGTGTGAGGCTCCATGCAAATTGAATTAGTAATTTGCGTCAGCCATCAATCTGATTATACGTTTCCTCTAAATTCACGGTGGTCAGCGACGACATTTATGCGCCGCAAATAGTTGCAAAGGCTTTGATGAAATTGAAGTAATACTAGACAGTTTGAGCGCTTACCTCGGAAATTGAAGTTGGAAACCCGTGAACAAATCTCTTTTTAAAAAAAAACATTAGGCATTTCGAGTGTTTTAAGTGACAATTCAAGTAGCTCTCGTGGCCTTTTCTCTTGGAAACATGTGAACTTTTTCAGACTGTTTTCTTTTGATCTAGGGGAATAGCACCCTTTTGTTGTTTGATTAACTCAACTTACTTTGTTTGCTTGGTCTGCTTAACAAGTATGTTTCTTATAAAACTTCAAGCGTCAGATAAATTTAAGTTAAAAAAGATTGGTTGAATATTTAATTATTTGGAGTTTTCAACCAGGAAAACAAGCAAACTCATAAATATTCAGTTCATCTTGTACCTAGAACCGCGGTTTATATCTTACTAGCCAACGAATTGACAAAAACTTCAATCTAAACATCCTTCGATCTCATTTTTTGTCTACCTCAAGGATTGTTTCTTCTCTATAATCTATCAATTCAAACCCAGATGATCCATATTTCAATTAAATTGGCGCAGCCCGGGTTGACGGCCATAAAAGAAAAAAGCTTATCATACAATTTTATGTATGGCGGTTATGGAAAAAATGTTTATCATACTGTTTTCATACAAAGCTTAAAAACTGTATTAACCGTTTTTAGAGAAAAACTTCTGCTCTATTTCCATCTTTTGAATCTTTCTGCTCAATAAAAACATGGATGGTTTTAAGTTTGGTCAAAAAATGCTTATCATAATATTTTCATATATGAAAATTGTATAATATGAACTTTTTCATGAGCAAAAACAAAAAATTGAGATAAAAAACAATCAATCTTTTTTCTGCAAAATTTGACTTTTTGTGTTTATAACGTAGTCCAGGATCAGTTTTCACCCAAAAAATCCAAAAATCGCAAAAAAGTGTTCTTCTTGTGAACACGACTATGATTTTTTGTTTCATTTGCTAAGATAAAAAAAGGTAAAAAAGCGGCCGTTTTTCTCAATTACCAAAATTTTCAAGTCAAATCTTATCTAGCCATATACAAAAAAATACATTTTTGGTATAAAATTACATGTGAAAAAGCAAAATTTACCGTAGGTGGCAAAAATTACCAATTGCAGTTTATCTGAGTAGTAACTGCCAGTTACACTCTGGGTTTTTCTTGTGACATTAAGCCCAGGGTTAGTATTTCGGATGAACACAGAATTTCAAAACAAATTTTTTGGTACTTGTATTTATGGAAAGAAAGCTTGTCAAACAATTTCGTAGTATGGAAAAAATGCCGGCTCTTTTCCAGTTCCCCCCTTCGATTTTTTCGGAAATTTAAATAATATATGAAAATTCATCTAAATTGATTTTTTTGATGTTAGAAAGTGCATTAAAACGTGTCAGCGTGAACAAGTGAACAATCTTTCACAATCTTTCTTCCATGCAAAATGCGTGTGAGCAATTTCTGAACAGCTTTAATTTGAAATTTTACAAGGGGGTGGAAAAGGGGAAAAGAGCCAAAATGCCTGTCATAATTTTTCAAAGTCTGGAAAAATGCTTCTCATGCTATTTTCATACCATTTGTTATTGGTCTATGCAATAGTATGATAAGCTTTTTTTTCATAAAATGAAATAGTTTTGATAAGCATTTTTTGTCAACCCGGGAGAGTAAGTACTTTTCCGGAGTGCAACAGAAGCAATAAAAGCAATCAAAGCAGTACCCAATCAGATTTTGAAATTGGCTGCTTAATACATTGCATCATTCATTGAATAAAAAAAAGTCAGGTTGCCTCGTTCGAAGCAAGACTTACGCATCATCATAACGCAACCAAATGGGAATTCAGATAAATTTACTAAATAAAAAATGATTACTCGATGAAAAATGATAATACATGCGAATAAAACTTCATTATAAAGCATCAGCTAAGTTGATATAAATTTTCTGAAGCACGAGGCTAGGTAGACAGACATCAACTGGACGAGGATAACGTTTTATTGGTTTGCAAACATCGTTCGGTGATTGGCAGGTCTTAGAGCCACTACACGTGTGTCTGCAGCCATAGTCTACGCAATACTCATCGCCATAACAATCGATGTCAATACGGCATAGATCATCTGAGGGCCAATCTATAAACAGTTTCATTTGTTAAATTTATTGAGCAAGGGCTTCTTTTGCTTCAAAAATGTTTTAAAGTGGGTGCAAACCTTTCCCTCATTTGTAAAAAGCATTTTTCATCTGATTCAGAAATAATTTGCAATTTTCTCTACTTACAAGGTTCATGATCAACAATTTACATGCTTCTGTGTGGATACTTGCTATCGCAAAAAAAGATGACGCTGAAATTGAATTCTCTCAAGGTTTGCTAATCAAAGACAGTATGAAGCACTTTTAAAATTTCATAAAGATAGAAGTTTTTTGTGATTTTGGAAATAAAAACTCGTCGCCCAGTCAATGAAAAACTTACAAAGATTTCCATCAAGTGTTTTATCCTTCTTTATTCATACGTAATTTCCTCCTACAGAATTTTTTTCTGAAATTCTAAAATGAAATCCTGAAATAGGGCAGTTATTTCTCTGCCGTTACCGATGATTGGTTCAGCGATTTGTATCTAAACCAAAAATATATCATGCTCTTTTCCAATATAGCCCTCCCAGCCATGTAGCAAAAAAAATTAAGGATGATTAATATATAAAAACAGTATATTTCACAGTTGTGTTTTCACTGTGCAGTGCATGTTTACTTTTTTTATCTCATTCATTTACCGGGGCATAGAATACTGAGCTGACTAAAATATGAAAAATCCAATATCATTCAGGATTTTCTGCATTTATTTAAAAAATCATTTTTTTAGCTGCAAAACTTGGGTCTGAGCAAAGGCGATGTCTTTAAATTTGAGCGTCCTACATTTCTGAAACTTTTGAAAAAAAGTTGAATTTTTTTTGATTGTCTGATTGTGGATGAAACTTACTTTATGAGCCATGAATGGTTTTCAGCAAAATAAGAAAGATCGCACTAAAAGGAGCTGCTGCTTCAAATTTTAATCCTATTTATTGTTTTTTTTTAATTGCGCGGGAAAAACACGAATTAACAAATTAAGTTCTCTTTTCAAAAAACACTGCGCGGGAAAAATTACAATTTCCAGTGAATAAAAACTAAGGGTGAGAAATCTCGGTTTTTTAAGAAAACAGAAACCGTTCTTTCCCATCATAGACGCTCACGGTATAAGAACTAAAATTTAACATCACTGGAGAAAATTAGGCTCTTTTTCCTTTCCCCGCACTTCACATAAGCATCAATGGCTCTTTTTCCTCTCCCCACACCTCACATATTCATCAATTTACTTTGTAACCAGGGGTCTTACCAGTTTAAGTATGACGACTAAAAAATGTTTGTCATAGCCTAATTAGACCGCATACCAATTTTTGTAACAATCCGATAATCTGAACAAATTTTTATTTAAAAAAAGTCACTAGTGGGGCGGGAAGCAAAAAGAGCCGCATCAATTTACGTGATTTTAAAAGTTTGAGTATGAAGACCACAATTAGTGGAAAAGCGATTTTGTTTTCGATAGCAATTTTTCAAGTTCGCGCCATCTCAAAATTATTCATTTCACGGAGCGACAATTGGTTTTACAAGATAAATTATGTGAAGCAATTTTGTTTAAAATACCCTAATTAGCTCATCCAAACGCTTTTTTCTACCCTTTTCTCCGCCTTACAAAAACTTTTTTTGATACTTGTTCTATTGCAATCGTGGCTTAAAATCAAATCTGTTCACCATTGTTATTTTATTAACAATGACTAGTTTCATTGCATTATGACAACATTCAGATAGTTTTTTAACTTGGAAATTTTAAAGTGGGAGGAAAGGAGAAAAGCACACGATTGAGAATTCTTAATTTTTTGCTTGTAAAAATCTTTCATATGATATCAGCAAAATGTATCTACTCGAAATTGTGCTTAACTTAACCTACAAAAAGAAATAATTGAATTGTATGTGATATTTAATTTACGTTTCAACCACATGAAAAAAATTGCAATAAAGTCTTGAATAACTTACGAATTAGCAGACACCTTCAATTCTTTGTTAAACAAACAGCAAAAAACACAAAAATGAGTACGGACATGATAAAAGTTTTTACATAATTTTTTTTTCTATTGCATACTATCTCCAATTTTTTGCAATTATCTACTCTGGTTTGAATTTTGATTGAAACTGCCAATGCAATAAATGAAATTTCTGCATACGAATATAAACGGTGCGAATATAAAATGCCACTCTATATTGCTTTCCAATCTATTTTCAAAGCCTGCAACAAGCTCGTGCAATTTGAACTGCAACCAACATTACGTAAAACCATTATAACCTGATAAAAAAGTAATTGATCAATTTTCTTGCTTTTCTGCTTTCCCAAAAACTTGCTTGTTTTCCAAAATGAACCATTTTTGCTTTCGGGGGTTTTATTTCGGAAAAGACTTCTATATATTTTTTTACTCTCTCGAAGATATTCTTACAACTGCATGAAAGAAAAGCCCTAAGCTCAAAGGAGCGATTATACCGATTATCCTTCTAAAAATTTGATTAAAAAGGGGGTCCATTTACAAATTCAGAAAACTAAACAAGTATAAAATAAATTTCTGTTAGCTTGTACTTTTATTTCTGTTCTCGCATACAAAATATTTTTGAAAATCGTATATAAGAAATCGTATAATTCGTGTATACTAAAAAATCGTGTTTTAAGTATTTAAAGAATTTATAATCTATAAACTAGTTACTTTTAAATATATTTTTTTATAAATCTGTTTGATTTTACTTTTTCAAATTAAATGCCAAAGTGTTATCACACAATTACTCTCACACGCAAACACACAAATATCATATATATATATATATATATATATATATATATATATATATATATATATATATATATACTAGCTTACAAAATGAAAAACAAAGATTCTAAAATGTGTACTGGCTTCTAAAAGATTCTAAAATGTGTAAGATTCTAAAACCAAAGTGTACTGGCTTACAAAATGAAAACCAAAGATTCTAAAACGCAGCACTGAGCCTTGGATATTTCAGTGTGATTATGGCTTCTCCAAAAATCAGCTCTAATTCAAAGCTAAATAGGCGCTCCAAAATTATTTAGAGATGATTCAGCGCCAATTCAGTGCCAACAACTTTAGCGCAGATTCAGAAATTTTTCAGTGCTGGTTTCGAATAGTATCTTTGTTTTTGTTCCGAACAGCATCTTTGTGGCCACTCATCAGGGCCTGAAACAGCAATAATTATCTTTGCGACGCCAATCCAGGTTACCGCATTTTTTGTAGTCTCTTTTAATTAAACTACAGTCGGAACATTAAAGGCTCTGCCTTGTTTTGAGTAGTCTTGATTCTGTTATACAAGAAACAGAACCCAAAGAAGATAACTTCATCTCGTAAAAGAAAATAAAGAGGAAAAATGTCAAGCTAGCAGTAGATTTTTTTTGAAGTCCCAGCTTACTAAGAGTTATCCCGAAAATGGCGACTTACCGATGGTATCTGTGAATCAAAGATTTTCGCTATTCCAATTGTAATTAGATTAGTTCAGCGTTACAACCGTCCTAATATGATTCCTTGCAAACTTTGAAAAAAGTGGCAAACTGCAAATACAAGCAGATTTTTTATTAATGTTTCGACCGAGACGGTTCGAACACAAGTCAGTTTTTGGCGAAAAATCCATAATCGAGAAAGCTCTAGTGTCGAACTCAATCGAGCTGGGGTCGAAGCATAGCATTTTTTGGTCGAAACGGATGAAACATAAATCGCAAACCTCGACCAGTGAGAGCATACCAAGCAGTCACTAAATGCCAAAGCCCCGTTTGAAACTAGCAATTGACATTAGTTTTAAATTTGTCAGCGTCCATTTTTACTTTTTCAATGAAATTTTTCTTTTGCGGAAAAATCGCAGTAAGTTTAATTTTAGTTGGAAAATTAAGTTAATACTAAGAAAAAGAGAATAGGAAGATTCAAAAAGTCGCATTAAGTGCTATGTTAGGTTTTCTACTTTACTTTTTTTTATCTAAACCGAACGTTTTGGTTAAAAAAATATATTCAAAAGAGAGGCGCAAAACAAACATAAAAACAACAACTTGCCATTTATTGCAAGTCAATTTCTGCCGATTGATTATCAAAACTAAAATGAATTGTTTCGATGCATTCAAAACTTCGATGACCTATGAAATATTGTCTCATCTTCTTAAAAAGTTTATAGGACCAGGTTAACAGCCTCCCCTTTGAAAGCCTTCGGGGAAATGCTAACTTGGTTTGGCGTTCGAATTTTCAGCCAATCAGAAGAAAATTTTTTTTCTTACTGGCAGCTCTTAGTTTTTTAATTTTAAATTGAACGCTGGGGTGGATTATCTTAATTTGGTCTGTTTGGGTGAGGGCGATGTTTCCGTTTTTGAGAAAAAATAGCTTTGCTTTTACTTGGGCAATCAAACTTATAAACTATCAAAAAATTTGGATAATTACAAAAAAATCTATTCAAATATCTATAAAAACTTCAGAAATGAATTGATGGATAGCTCAGGAACAGGTTTTTCTATGATTCCCTGAAAAAAATCTGACATTTGAGGATTGTTGAGTAATCAACAATACACATCAGAGAAGTTACATAAAAATATGTTCAAAATAATACTTTATTGCTTTATTTTTTAATCTCTTGCGATTAACTTTATTGGAGAGGGACATTGATTTCTTCTTGGTGTAATAAGTTTCTGTTCGAGACCAGTTTCAGACCATTTTTGTTGTAATTTTTCAGTTTTGAGGATCAAGGATATCTGGCCGAGAGCTTGCAAACTTTTCCTAAGATCAAGTCACCATGGTTGCCTTGGCAAGATCTTACATCATGAAAAGTGAAAAGTGCAAGAGCTTTCTACTCTTAGTTGAGCAGTTTGAATGTTGCCAAGATTTTCCCACACGCCATGGTTGTCTTGCAATGTTTTGCAAAGAAATCCTTGATACTTGGCTAATCCATGAATAACACTGATCTTAACACTGCAGGTAATCATTCCTTAAAAGTTGTCCTTTTGAGGGGTGGCATTTTGCTAGAACGGATTATTGTCTTAGGTTATTATGATCATTGTTGTTCATGGAGTATCCAACTAACGGCCACATATAATAGGGGGGTCTTTTTCTTGGAAAGGGGGTGGGGGGTCTGGCACATGTACAGATTACATACGTGCCACATATCGTCTTTGAAATCGTCAGATCGTGTTTTTGACCCCATGCCATGGCAACGATAGTGTGTGAGGACAAGCTCCAGCTCATTTGACCTCTAGCTTCAGGTCTACCACAGCCTGATCTATTTCAGCTGCAAAAGTTCTGGACGTGTGAAAGTACCACGTGAAACTTCCAGACGCAAAAAAAAACGACCTTCGCAAAAAAATAGCTTCGCTCAACAAAATAACACAGTCTGGAATGTGGGGAGATAACACAAATGGACTATCCACGACAGAACTGTTAAGGCCTACTGATAGCTCCTCTGCAATTCGCAGGAACTACATTATTATATATTATTATAAATAATGATGTGTAATAAGGGTGGGGGGATGGTGAGCACACTGTATCAACTTGTTTAGTAGTGTGTGGGGTCAGGGGGTGAGTTGTCCTGCGTGTGGCCTGGTCGACTACAGTGGTCTGAGGGGGAGTGAGGACTGTGGGGTGAAGATGCAGGTGGCTGCTGAAATGGGGGCCACTTATGGCATACAAGTCAATGGCAGCCAATGCGACATGGTCGCCCCTCCTGTGAGTCGACACACCAT
>NC_087068.1:4332956-4358378 GCF_963678635.1 Symsagittifera roscoffensis | reverse complement strand
GTTACATAAAAATATGTTCATTATCCTACATTTTTGCCATAATTTTTAACCTCTTGCTGTCACTTTAATTGGAAAGGGAGATTGATTTCTTCTTCGTGTAATAAATTTCTGTTCCAGACAAGTTTCAGACCATTTCGTTCTAATTTTTCAGTTTTGAGGATCATGGATATCTGGCCGAGAGCTTGAAAACTTTTCCTAAGATCAAGTCACCATGGCTGTGGAACCAGATCTAAACTAGTAATTATCATTGCTTATTATTAGGATGTTTTATCTCTATAAAATATCAAGTATAACCAATCATACTCCATCAAACTAACAAACCACTTGTTTTAAGTGTTGAAAATAGTTGTAGTTTCAACACCAGAACAGTTTGAATCAAACTTAGAATACAGTTGTTCTCATTCTGGAACTAACTCGCGTAAACCGGTGTACACTAGATCTATTGAGACTAGGAGATGTAAGAGTAAGATTAAGGTTGGTGTTAGTCTAAGAAGTTGCAAGAATCTATCCGGCCGAAAATGAGATAGCGTGACGAGCAGACGGTGTACCTTATCTAAAATTACTCTATGAGTATAGTATATAATACATAACTCATCTGGTGCGACCAAAAATCTCAAACAGACGTTAACTAACCTAGACTTAGACAAAAATTAGAATAGAATTAGACAAATACAACATTTCAAAAATGTTATATGACAAAAACTTAGTAAATATGTCTCTACGCCTCAATAGATCACATCCAATATTCCGAACAATACGAGAACTACCCGGTATTGGAAGAAGATCTCGAACAAAAGACGACATACGACTAGGAAGAAATCTTCCAATCGATTTCATGATTGTACGACAAAAACGAAATCAACCTTTTGTATTTAGAGTACTACCAGCACTAAGTTCAAATTTTCATTTACTGACCTAATATTTTGAAGAATCATCTTCAATAATCTTCCATGGAGCTAAACTTAATAATTATACAATAACAACTATAAAAACAACAATTGTCGTTTTCCTTAAATCAGGTGTAAATTAAATAACATCTTGAAAAAATAGTTAGTATAAATCATAAATCGTTAGTATATATAATTCATCTCTTCATCCCAGCTTCATCACCTAAAACATAAGAGTAAATCTCAAAAAGTAACAATCATCAAAAGACAACTTCTTGACCACTATCCCGAAGATATTTGTAGTCTCACATCACAATATGGAATCTACACAATAGAAATCAAATAACCAAATGCATTTCATGACAGATATCTTATTCAAGCTGATGACATAGATATTGAATTTTAAAAGTTTTTACACAATACACAAAAGTTTTTTCAAAAGTAAACAACGCCAAAACTGACAAAAGTAAACTGAATATTCACAAATGATGTATTCTCACTTATCTATAGCTATTTATCTATATCAGAAATAAAAGAACCTCAAAGCGATTCACCAACTTAAACATCTCGATATACAATTGTACGACAAGAAAAACACACATTTTCAAAATTTTTAAATGCAATCCGAGAAGATCAAACAAGTAATGACTTGAGACAACATGTTAAACACGATTTACAAAACAATCTTAGCATGGTTCTTAATCGATTGTTTTAGTCATAATAGTTAAATTTTTGCACAAGCAAGAAAACAATTTAGACCACAAAATACAGATGACGAAACCGTACTATAAGAACAGTCAGATTATGTTTGGGACCCTGAATGGTCTCATGAATCATTTGCTAATATACCAACAGATATTTCAAGTCAAGCAATTAGCACAATCTCTATTCACAAAGACTATGTTAGAGTATACCCACCTACAAATGACGCAACAATTTTAAACCAAATTCATTCTTCACTGAAAGAACAGGAAATAAGAGTTTAAACTTTACATTTATAAATAATGACAACTTAAATGGAAGAAGAAATTTCAAAAAACAAGATATACAAATCCATCACGTTTTGCAAGCGAAGAAATAGTTGAAACAATAACAACAACAGAAGCACAATGAAGCATTTCACCTATTCAACCCAATTTTACCACACCAAAACTAAAAAAACCGACGTTACAACGAACAATTACACAATCCACAGTAAAACCCTTTCTTTGTGTTGCACAAAAATGTCCACAAACGGATTATCAAACGTTTCGACCAGCAACAAAACCATCATACAAACAAAAACACCACAAAAAAAAATATTTTTCCAGATGCCAAATGCCGCGGAATCACTACAGATGACTACAAATCCGTACCTAATGGGTGGATCATCAAAATCATCAAATCAGCCAAAATGATATTTACAGGCACACATCCTGAAAACTCTGTAGAAGGTTACCTAAATGCAGTCACAGCAAATTTGATTTTAAATGTAGGACCTGAACCAGTAAACACGACATTTCATCAAAATTGGATTCATAGACGCACAGCCTTAACCCAAACCACACTTGACGGCGCAGCCCAAAAATGGCTTTCAGTTTTACCTAGAGAAAAAAAATCAGATTGGAAAAGATTCACACAAGAGTTCTCAAAAATTTTTGTTTCAGAATGAAATAAACAACATCAAAGAGTTTTATGCAATGAGATTCGTAGACTACCAAAAGAATTAATTAAACAACTTGCGGTAAGAATTGTAACGCTAGTTCAAAAAGCATACTCACTCAATACTCATGATTATAAAAAGACAGATATGACAGAAATTCTACTGATGACTCTCACACCTCAATTACAAAAAAGAGAGCATCTCGTCCTTCCTCAATCCGAGAATTTAGGAAACTAGTAAAAAAACTAGAACAAGCAGAGATCACTTTGAAACTAGAAGAAACGGAAAACCTAAAGTTACAATATGTCAACAACATCCAAATCACTAATTCATAGATAAACATCATTAACGGCTCTGATACAGAATTATCTGAAAAAATCACTGAAATCTTCTTGAGCATCTACGAGAAAAACCCAAATTTTAAAGGCAAACCATCATTCAAAAAATGCGTAATTTTTGCCGACGATACGAACACAGCATTGCCAAATGCAGACAAGACAACAGGATAACCAAAATAAACCACAAAAATAAAGAGAAACAAAAAAATCATTTCTTCGGTACATGAAAAAAGATCAAAATTTACTCAACAAAAACAATCATAGTAATGATAGTTCAGGAAAACCACTTCAAATAACTCGAATTACTCTAGACAACAATCATCTTAGAACCCAAATTATCGAGGACGATCACCAAATCAAAGAAGTTCACGAAACTTCTCCCAAAACAGATATAGTCGATCAAACAGTCGAAATAGTCAATGTCGAAATAACCATTCAAAGTCAATTCGAATATTCCTGATTTTTTTTGATTCCAGTTCCCGTTTAAATTCTAGAAATGGAAAATAACCAAATAAAGGATCTAGAAACTCTTCATACAAAAGAAATAAAATTTATTCCAACGATAGGAACAGAAACTTTTCAATTGATCGAAATCTTAGTTATCAGAATAATAGATCACGCGATTATTCCAACAAGAGATCAAACCATCACAGATCAAAATATAACAAATATCAAAATGAATCACGCGATAATTCACAGAATAGAAAGTTATACAATAGACAAAGAAGCTACTCTCAGTCACCACATAGGAATAACAAACGTTAGCAAAATTAACAACAAAATTATAAGAGTAAAGAGTAGCACACCTAAACATCAAAGGGAAATAAAATAGGTACAAACAACTGAACAAACTCAACCAGACCCCCTGGTATTGACAAAAACGAAAGCACAGAATTGCAATTAAATCACATCAATTGCGAATTCTTAGAGAGCGAAAGTGACACAGAAATTACAATTTCATTTAACATGATACACGTTGAAAATGACTACGGACCTATTATACACGAACAACCAATTTATTCCCATATCTATCAAAACTAAGACCATCTTCTTTTAAACTATTATACAAGACCTATAACCGGTAACAAAACAAAGGAAAAATAGAAAAAAGCAGAAGAAATACAGAAGAAAAACCCACAGAATGCTCAAGCACAAATAACATTTATCAAAAGAAACCTATAGAACCGCAGTTACAAAACGGAAAAATCTGGACAATCCCACTTCTTTTAGAAAGTCCAAAATGCAAACACTTTCAAACGCCAGAACTTGAAATAGGTTTTTTAATAGATTCCGGAGCGGAATCGAACATCATCAACATTGCCACTTGAAATGAAATAAAATTTCTGCATCCAAAAGTAATGCACTTCAAAACAACACGCAGACTAGCAACCGCACAAGGATCGACCTTAACCAACTATGGAAAAATACAACTTTTCCTTGTTCCCACTCGAACAATGGAAGAAAACAAACTCATGAGCAAACCAATTGAACAAACCTTCCACATCACAGATATAAAACATGAAATCATCGGAATAAAATTGATTACTAAATATATACCAACTATAAACATCTTAAATAGCAGAATTCACAAAAAAGAATCATACACGAGAATGAAAAACACAGCTTTATCATTTTTTCAAAGATTGAACAAACAACCAACACTTTTCTCTTAATTTAACGCTGTTTACAATCAGGAGCGGAAACCACTATCAGGTGACATTCATAACTTCTCAACCAAACAAGTTCACCAGTATGATAAAGAGCAACAGCAACAACAACTCCTTATTTCTGACCTTGAATTCAGACCAATTCATAGTTTTTTCCGAAAAAAAAATTTATCTATCAAATACACAAAAAACTCAAACTGAGATATGATTTTATATATATATAACAATTAACTACATAAAATAAGCCTACCTCTAGGACTATTATGTTATCGTGAAACTAATGCGACAATTTTTTCCACAAAAGAAATAGCGTATAGAATAAATAATATTTACAACTATTAGATATATGTCAATCAACAAATCTTAATGAAGAATTATCAATTAAAAATATAATAAATAAAAAAAAAACGAAACGCAGATTTTTTCACAAAAACACCCTACTTTAAACCAACATTTCAAATATCAAAATACACTGAAGAACAACAAAAATTATTCCTAAACGTGCTTAATTTTGAACACTCTCAAATAACACGAAAAAATTTTGAACAATTAGCTGACCTATTTTTAAAATACGCAAATGTTTCCGCAACATCTAAATTCGATGCAGGAAAAACGAATTCACCATTAAATTTACCTCTAAAACTTGATGCAGTTTTGAAAAAACAACGAGCAAATAAAGTCCCAAAATAATAATCATAAATGCATTTTCAGCATTTATGAGTGAAATTTTCAGACCACTTATACTAAAAAAATGCAATCACATATTTCGACGATGTTTTTATGCAATCACAAACAAAAGAAGATATGTTCATTGTCTTGGAAAAAAATCATCAAGTATCATTACACAAAAACATGAAAGCAGTTCCGGATAAATCACAATTTTTTCTAACACGAGTAAAAATCCTTGGTCATATTATAGAAAGAAACTCCATTAAAATCTCGCATAGATGCAATCCAAAAAATCTAACCACCTTCGAAGAAAAAGAAAAATACCAGAAATTGTTGGAATGTTAAACTTCTTGAGTAAATACGTATTTAAAATACAGTTATACTTAAGACCATTTTACAACATCCTTAGACAACAGAATAAATTTGAATGGACAACAGAACACCAAACACGATTTTAAGAAATCAAAAAACTTCTCCTGGAACAGTTATCAAACACTACTCCAGATCCCGACCAACCATCTTACGCCGTGTGCGACGTCTCAAATTTTGGCATCGGCGAAACATTATTACAATCTCACAATGGAACAAATAAAATGAATCTCATTTCCGCAAACTTTAGACAACTCACACAAGCTGAACATAGACTCTCCAATCTTATGAGAGAGTGCACAGCCATAATATATACACTTACAGAATATGATTTTTTAATACTTGAATCTAAACATCCAACAGTTTTATTTTCAGATCACAAACCAAAATCCTTTTTTTTTACACAAAAATCAAACCCAAACCATAGAATTTATAGATTTCAACTAATTTTACTGAAGTTCCCAAACTTACATATAATTTGGACAGCAGGAAAAAACCTCGCACTACCCAATACTCTCAGTAGAAACACACCGCCTAAATTGTTAACAAAAAAAAACAAAAGTTGAAATTCCACAGAATATTAAATTTTTCCTTGCACAAGATGAAACCTCACCAAGATTACAATGAAATATGCAGTAAGAACTGACATAGATCAACCACAAATAAATAAACTACAGCATTTTCCACTATATCTAGACTGTATAAACAACCACTACGAAGTAGACCTACTAGGAAATTCTACATTGAAACTGATATACTCTTCATGGATTAAAAACATCACAGCGAAAACCATATAAACAAAAGTTATAAAAGAAAAGTCTATTCCCTTTATTACAAAAAGAAAACCTCACTGATATTATAGATTTATCAGGACCACCAAATAGAGACTCAAAATATGTAATAAACCATATTTTTAAACTCCATGACCCACTAGATACAATACTCCTATCAAAAATGAAATTGAAAACGTTTTTCTCCCAATATCAGAAAAAATAAGACTCGAGTTAGTATAAAAACATCAAAAACTTTGCCCAGTCTTTAGACAATTAAAATTTTGGCGAAAGTATAAAACAAAGCCAAATAAAGCCGATATCACCATTCTAGGAAATAAAACTTTTCTTAGATATTCCAGAAAATTTAACAATACTTCTATCAAATAAAACACAGATATTCTAGAAGACAAAACAACTGAGATCAAAGTACCCTACCTACCTTTAGGTATGATGCTAACAGATTTTCATACCTCTCACTCTTTACACTTTGAAGGACACTCAGGAGCAGAAAAAAAAACATATTCAAATTTTTACAAAAAAATTTTACTTCCCAAATGCACCAAAGTCGATAAAAGTAATATGCAATGATTGCATAACAGGTCAATTGAACAAACCGTACCAAACCAAAAACAAATTGCAGAAAAACAAAATTTGAAAGGACAAAGTCTATACTTCAATCACAGAATTTCATTCGATACAAAAGGACCAATATCACCATCCTCAGAGGGAAAATCATATATAATGGTCATAGTCGATGCATTCACACACTAGGTAGCACTTAACCCAGTACCTCATTGTAAAGCCTGTTATGCATAATCAACACTTTTTGAACACTAGTTACAGACAATGACACTGAATTTATAAACAATGAAATCTTTACACTATGCCACTTAAAAAATATTGAGCACAAACCACTTACATCTTATGCAATTTGGACTTATGGATTAGTCGGAGGCATGAACCGTTAATTACAGGAATATCTCAGATGTATCATTAACGGAAATGACACACGATATACTGAATAGTCAACAGATGTAAAACTATTCGCACTATCTTATAACTCACAAATAACAACAACTTTAAGACTATCACCCTATGAAGTGTTCCGAATATGAAACCGATAATGTTCACAGCTAATTCTTCAAACAATACACAAGGGCATTGTCAACCCACTAAAGAATCAATATAATACAATCTACCACTATATACCCACGATGAAGATAAGTTTCTCCATCCACAAACTCTAAAATTAGCTGCCGGTACACATACCGAATGGATTTTAAACAGAGATAGAAAAACCATAACGAAATCTACCAGAAATTAGCAAAAAAAAAATGTTACAAAAACAAAATAATGTTAGCCAAATAAACTCCCGATTTGTCTCAGCTACAAACTTGAAAATCGGAACATACGTTTTAACTCCAATTTTTACAACATAAAAAGGAATTTCTAATAGTTACAACAATTACGAAAACGACCAATAATAAATGATAAACCCACTGATGTAACATACAAACTTACAGGCCTAAATAATGAAGAAATCGTTCAACACCGAAACAGTCTTTCACTTTATTATTCAAAAGAGTACGCCCTTCGCGAACTGACTCACTTATACTTTTTTTAGAGGACTTAAAGTTCTTCAAAATAATTCAGATCACGTACAAAATCAAAGCACTGATAAAAACCCGATCAAAAATTCCATTAGATAAACGAATCCCATTTACGCAAACTTTAGACTACTCACACAAGCTGAACTTAGACTCTCCAATCTTATGAGAGAATGCACAGCCATACTATATACACTTACAGAATATGAATTTTTAATAGTTGGATCTAAACATCCAACAGTTTTATTTACAGATCATAAAGCAAAAATCTTTTTTTTTTAACACAAAAATGAAACCCAAACCATAGAATTTATAGATTTCAACTAAATTTAATGAAGTTCCCAAACTTACATATATTTTGGACAGCATGAAAAACTTCGCACTAATCGATACTCTCAGTAGAAACACACCACCTAAATTGTTAACAATAAAAACAACAGTTGAAATACCACAAAATGTTAATGTTTTCCTTGCACAAGATGAAACCTCACAAAGATTACAATGCAAATATGCAGTAACAACTGCCATAGATCAAGCACAAATGAATAATCTACAACATTTTCCACTGTATCTAGACTGTATAAACAACCACTACGAAGTAGACCTACTAGGAAACTCTACTTTCGAACCAATACCATATTCTTCATAGATTAAAAACAACACACAGCAAAACCAATCAAACAAAAATTATATAAAAAAGGTCTATTCGCTTTAATACAAAAAGAAAACTTCACATGATAATATAAAACGAAAACACAAATATTCTAGAAGACAAAACATCTGAGATCAAAGTACCCTGCCTAACTTTAAGTATGATGCTAATAGCTTTTCATACCTCTCACTCTTTTCACACTAAAGGACACTCTGGAGCAGAAAATACATATTCAAATTTTTACAAAAGTTTTTACTTCACAAATGCACCAATGTGGATAAAAGTATTATGCAATGATTGCATAACATGTCAATTAAACAAACCATACCAAACCAAAAACAAATTGCAGAAAAACAAAATTGTAAAGGACAAAGTCTATACTTCAATCAAAAAAATTCATTCGATACAAAAGGACCAATATCACTATCCTCAGAGGGAAACTCATATATAATGGTCATAGTCTATGCATTCACACACAAGGTAGCACTTAACCCAGTACCTCATTGTAAAGCTTATTATGCATAATCATTACTTTTTGAACACTGGATAGCAAAAATCGATTTACCCGAAATCCTAGTTACAGACAATGGCACTGAATTTACAAACAATGAAACCATTACACTATGCCACTTAAAAAATATTAAGCGAAAACCACGTAAATCTTATGCAATTTGGACTTAGTTGCATAAGATTTACGTGGTCAGAGGCATGAACCGTTAACTACAGGAATATCTCAGATGTATCATTAACGAAAATGAAACACGATTTACTGAATGGTCAACAGATGTAAAACTATTCCCACTATCTTATAACTCACAAATAACAACAACTTTAAGACTATCACCTTATGAAGTGATTTTTCACCAAAAACAACGGAAACCGATAATGCTCACAGCAAATTCTTCAAAAAAAAACACAAGGGCATTGTCAACCCACTAAAGAATCAGTATGTTACAATCTACCACTACATACCCACGATGAAGATCAGTTTCATGATCCACAAATTCTAAAATTAGCTTCCGGTACACATACCGAATGGATGTTAAACACAGATAGAAAAACAACAAAATCTACCAGAAAGTAAAAAAAAACTGTTACAAAAACAAAATATTAATAGCCAATTAAACTCCCGACTTGTGTCAGCTACAAACTTGAAAATCGGAACATACGTTTTAATTCCAATTTTTTTAACACAAAAAGGAATTTTTAATAATTACAACAATTCCGAAAACGACCAATAAAAATTGATAACCCCACTGATGCAACATACAAACTTACAGGCCTAAGCAAAGAAGAAATCTTTCAACACCGAAACAATCTTTCACTTTATTATCCGAAAGAGTACGCCCTTCGTGAACTGATTCACTTATACTCTTTTAGAGGACTTAAAGTTTTTCAAAAATAATTCAGATCACTTACAAAATCAAAGCACTGATATAAAACAGATCAAAAAACCATTAGATAAAAATGAAAGAGAACTTCCCAAACAAATTTCCAAGAAATTAGATAATAAAAAGTCAACTCAAATAGGAAGAAAAAAATCAAAAAAATAGAAGAAAATATTCTATCATAAGAACAAAAAGAAAAATCCCCATATAAAAAATCACCTCGACTTCAAAATCTGCCAAGAAAAGATTACAAAACGTTCATCCCACAATCTATAATATAAAAGAAAGTTGAATTTCAGAAACCTCATTAAAATTAATTACATTTTCACCTCTTGCAAATCTTTTCATTTCCCAAAAATTTTCTCAAAATTCATGCTGAAAAGCACTTGAACAAACTAGTTCAAACTCAGCCAATCAGAAACTTTTCCAAAACATCACCTCATTTTTAACACGACTTCTTTAGCCGACAAACAATCACTTTCAAGCCAATCTCTAACTATAACTAAAGGACCTCCAGGTCAAAAATAAGCCAATCGCTACAAATTGACACCTGAAATAAACAAAGTCTCAATATTACAACCGTTCATATCAAGTAGTACAAAGATCAACAATATTGTCCCAACTTAGAGCCAAAATCCCCTCAAGCAGAAATATTAAATTAGCCTGAAGAACAAAATGAACTTGATCGTTTAGCCTTAATTACAAATATTTCTCAGATTCTCCAATCAACCAATAAATAACAACAAAACTAGGAAAACACTTAGGAGCCCTCAGAATCTTCCTTCATCAAAAATTGCAGAAATCCAACCTACTTGTCAAAAAACCAATAAATAGTCCGACCACACTCGAATTTAGCCTCCAAAATAAAAAATAATTCAAGGAACAAATGCCTTCTTCAATTGCTTCTTTCTCAAAGCAGAACAAGAACTAGAACAAGCAGAGATCACTCTGAAGTTAGAAGAAACGGAAAACCTAAAGTTACAATATGTCAACAACATCCAAATCACTAATTCATAGATAAACATCATTAACGGCTCTGATACAGAATTATCTGAAAAAATCACTGAAATCTTCTTGAGCATCTACGAGAAAAACCCAAATTTTAAAGGCATACCATCATTCAAAAAATGTGTAGTTTTTGCCGACGATACGAACACAGCATTGCCAAATGCAGACAAGACAACAGGATAACCAAAAAATAAAGAGAAACAAAAAAATCATTTCTTCGGTACATGAAAAAAGATCAAAATTTACTCAACAAAAACGTTCATAGTTGTGATAGTTAAGGAAACCACTTCCAAATAACTCGAATTACTCTAGACAACAATCATCTTAGAACCCAAATTATCGAGGACGATCACCAAATCAAAGAGGTTCACGAAATTTCTCCCAAAACAGATATAGTCGATCAAACAGTTGAATTAATCAATGTCGAAATAACTATTCAAAGTCAAATCAAACAGACCTGAATTTTCGTTTGATTCCAGTTCCCCTTCAAATTCTATAATTGGAAAATAATCAAATAAATGCTCTAGAAACTCTTCATACAAAAGAAATAGAAATTATTCCAACGATAGGAACAGAAACTATTCAATTGATCGAAATCCTAGTTATCAGAATATTAGATCCTTCAATATTATAGATTATTCCAACCAAAGAACAAACCATCACAGATCAAAATATAACAACTATCAAAATGAATCACGCGACAAATCACAGAGTAGAAATTCAAGTTATACAATAGACAAAGAAACTACTCTCAGTCACCACATAGGAATAACACACGTTATCAAATTCACGACAAAATTATAAGAGTAAAGTGTAGCACACCTAAACATCAAAGGGAAATAAAATAGGTACAAACAACTGAACAAACTCAACCAGAACCCCTGGTATTGACAATAATGAAAGCACAGAATTGTAATTAAATCACATCAATTGCGAATCCACAGAGAGAGAAAGTGACACAGAAAATACAATTTCATTTAACATGATACACGTTGAAAATGACTACGAAACTAATATATACGAAAAATCAATTTATTCCCATATCTATCAAAACCAAGATCGTCTTCTTTTAAACCATTATACAAGACCTATAACCAGTAACAAAACAAAGGAAAAATAGAAAAAAAGCAGAAGAAATAACAGAAGAAAAACCCACAGAATGCTCAAGCACAAATAATATTTTTCAAAAGAAATCTATAGAACCGCAGTTACAAAACGGAAAATCTGGACAATCCCAGTTCTTTTAAAAAGTCCAAAATGCAAATTTTTTCAAACACCAGAACTTGAATTAGATTTTTTGATAGATTCCGGAGCGGAATCAAACATCATCAACATTGCCACTTGAAATGAAATAAAATTTCTACATCCAAAAGTAATGCACTTCAAAACAACACGCGGACTAGCAAACGCACCAGGATAAACCTTAATCAATTATGGAAAAATACAATCTTTCCTTGTTCCCACTCGAACAATGGAACAAAACAAACTCATGAGCAAATCAATTGAACAAACCTTCCACATCACAGATATAAAACATAAAATCATCGGAATACCATTTATTACTAAATATATACCAACTATAAACATCTTAAATAGCAGAATTCCCATAAAAGAATGATACACGAGAATGAAAAACACAGCTTTAAGATTTTTTCAAAGATTAAACAAACAACCAATACTTTTCTCTAAATTTAACGCTATTTACAATCAGGAGCGGAAACCACTATCAGGTGATATTCATAACTTCTCAATCAAGCAAGTTCACCAATATAATAAAGAACAACATCAACAACATCTCTTTATGTCTGACCTTGAATTTAGACCAATTCATAGTTTTTTCCGAAAAACAATTTTATCTATCAAATACACGAAAAACTCAAACTGAGATATGACTTTCATTTTTATAACAATTCACTATATAAAATAAGCCTACCTCTAGGACTATTATGTTATCGTGAAACTAACAAGACAATTTTTCCCACAAAAGAAATAGCGTAGAGAATAAATAATTTTTTACAACTATTAGATATATGTCAATCAACAAATCTTAACGAAGAATTATCAATAAAAAAGATATTGAGTAATGGAAAACGAAACGCAGATTTTTTCACAAAAACACCCTACTTTAACCCAACATTTCAAATATCAAAATACACTGAAGAACAACGAAAATTATTCCTAACAGTGCTTAATTTTGAACACTCTCAAATAACACGAAAAAAATTGAACAATCAGCTGACCTATTTTTAAAAGACGCAAAAGTTTCCGCAACATCTAAATTTGATGTAGGAAAAACGAATTTAACATTAAATTTACCTCTAAAACCTGATGCAGTTTTCAAAAAACAACGAGCAAGTAAAGTCCCAAGATATTAATCAGAAATGAATTTTCAGCATTATGAGTGAAATTTTCAGACCACTTATACTAAAATAATTGCAATCACATATTTCGACGATGTTTTTATGCAATCACAAACATAAGACGAAATGTTCATTGTCTTAGAAAAATATCATCAAATATCATTACACAAAAACATGAAAGCAGCCCCAGATAAATCACATTTTTTTCTAACACGAGTAAAATTCCTTGGACATATTATAGAAAGAAACTCCCTTAAAATCTCGAATAGATGCAATCCAAAAACATTAACCATCTTCGAAGAAAAAGAAAAATACCAGAATTTTTTGGAATGTTAAATTTCTTGAGTAAATACGTATTTCAACAGAACACCAAACACGATTTGAAGAAATCAAAAAACTTCTCTTGGAACAATTATCAAACACTTCTCCAGATCCCGATTAACCATTTTACGCCATGTGCGACGTCTCAAACTTTGGCATCGGCGAAACATTATTACAATCTCACAATGGAACAAATAAAATGAACCTCATTTCCGCAAACTTTAGACTACTCATACAAGCTGAACTTAGACTCTCCAATCTTTTGAGAGAGTCCACAGCCACAAAATATACACTTACAGAGTATGATTTTTTAAAACTTGGATCTAAACATCCAACAGTTTTATTTACAGATCATAAACCGAAAATCTTTTGTTTACGCAAAAATCAAACCCAAACCATAGATTTTATAGATTTCAACTAATTTTACTGAAGTTCCCAAACTTACATATAATTTGGACAGCAGGAAAAAAACCTCGCACTACCCAATACTCTCAGTAGAAACACACCGCCTGAATTGTTAACAATAAAAACAACAATTGAAGTAGCACAAAATATTATATTTTTCCTTGCACAAGTTGAAACCTCACCAAGATTACAATGAGAAATGCAATAAAAACTGACATAGATCAAGCACAAATAAATAATCTACAATTTTTTCCACTATATCTAGACTGTATAAACAACCACTACGAAGTTGACCTACTAGGAAATTCTACATTCAAACCGATACCATACTCTTCATGGATTAAAAACAACACACAGCGAAAACCAATTAAACAAAAATTATATAAGAAAAGTCTATTCCCTTTAATACAAAAAGAAAACCTCACTGATAATATAAATTGATCAGGACCACCAAGTAGAGACTCAAAATATACAATAAATTATATTTTTAACCTTCATGACCCACTAGATACAATACTCCTATCAAAAATAGAAATTGAAACGTTTTTCTCCCAATAACAGAAAAAATAACACTCGAGTTATTCCAAAAATATCAAAACATTGACCCAGTCATTAGACAATTAAAATCTCGGCCAATTAAAGCCGATATCAAAATTAAAATTTTCTTAGATATTCCAGAAAATTTAACAATACTTCTATAAAAAAAACACAGATATTCTAGAAGACAAAACATCTGAGATCAAAGTACCCTGCCTGCCTTTAAGTAATGATACTCTTTTAGATCACTTACAAAATCAAAGCAATGATATAATTCCGATCAAAAAACCATTAGATAAAAATGAAAGAGAACTTCCCAAACAAACTTCCAAGAAATTAGATAATAAAAAACTAACTCATATAGGAAGAAAAAAACAAAAAATAGAAGAAAAAAATCAACCATAAAAACAAAAAGAGAATTCCCCATATAAAAAACATATCGACTTCGAAATCAGCCATGCAAAGATTATAAATGTTTCATCCCACAATCTATAATATTAAAGAAACTTGAATATCAGAAACCACATTAAAATTAATTACATTTTCACCTCTCGCAAATCTTTTCATATCCCGAAATTTTTTTTCAAAATTCATGCTGAAAAGCACTTAAAAAAACTAGTTCAAACTCAGCCAATCAGAACCTTTTCTGAAACATCACTTCATTTTTAACACGACTTCTTTAGCCGACAAACAATCACCTTCAAGCCAATCTCTAACTATAACTAAAGGACCTCCAGGTCAAAAATAAGCAAATCGCTACAAATTGACACCTGAAATGAACAAAGTCTCAATATTACAACCCTCCCCCATCAAGCAGTACAAAGATCAACAAAATTGTCCCAACTTAGAGCCAAAAACCCCTCAAGCAAAAATATTAAATTAGCCTGAAGAACAAAATGAACTCGATCGCTTAGCCTAAATTACGAATATTTCTTAGATTCTCCAATCATCCAATAAATAACAACAAAACTAGGAAGACCCTTAGGAGCCCTCAGAACCTTCCTTCACCAAAAATTGCTGAAATCCAACCTACTTGTCAAAAAACCAACAAATAATCCAACCACACTCGAATTTAGCCTCCAAAATAAAAAATAATTCGACGGAACAAATCCCTTCTTCAATTGGTTCTTTCTCAAACAGTCAACAACTTTCAAAATATTCGTTCAAAACCTTTTTTCATTCCTTTCAAATCTTTTCAAATTTTGTGTAATCTTCATAACCGACATTTTAGAATTTTTCATCCTCTCCCCGATGAAAGCTTGCAATTTTTTCATCATTTTTTATTCCCTAGAACAAATCTACGTTAGTTTTTCCAAATTCCTTGACCACCTTCTCAGTTACGATATTTCAAATAATTATCTAAATGTTCCAACATCTATTCAGTAGAACAGATGTTTTTTTTTCTTTTTATAATCTTTCTCACATTTTCGACATCCCTCATAATGACAATGTGCAAATGTATTAAAAAAGCTATCCTAATTTTCGCATTAACAACGATAGTTTTAATCTGTTTCATTAAAAAATATTACAATAAACACAAAATTTCTTCCTAAATAACATCCTCAAAAATTTTCAAAAATTGCCAATCAACAACCCCGACACCAGTCCCCACCAACAACGTCCCACCAACAGGACCTCCAACAACATCAACAAATAGTCTAACAAACAACTCCCAATCATCAACACGCATCTTTTTTCATGACAATCCATACACATTTGAAGGAAGACACACACGATTGTCCGAAACACTAGAACCAGTAACTCGCTAATCGTTTCTAAGCGAACCACAATACGAACCATTACTTAATATATATCCAACTCTCCAACAACATTTTAATAGAGCAAAACACCAGAGTCAAAATCAAAACACGCGCGAATTAAACAGATAAATTGTTCGTCCAAGACGAAAAAGAAATTTGCAAACACCCAGAGTTTAATCAACATAATTCACCAATAACAAACTATATAGACCTCTCCAGTAGCAAAATTCAAAGTACTCCCCAGACCCCAACACATTAAGAGACATCGAACATCCCATCAGATTATTTAGGTTCAGCTCCTACATCTGAAAAAGTCCGAGAAAATCTTTTCAATCCCCCAGCCACTACAGAACATCTCCCATTTTGGATGACTCAAGCTTTTACTCAAGGCGAACCAAACTTAGTAAACGACCTTATAGACGTTTCATCTGACACAATTTTGTCATTACCAGAAACTCTTTCACTCCCTTCAACTCGTTCCTTGACTCAAATCTCACAAACACCATTTCCTCCAAACTTTTCTGCAAATCTCGACGCTAGATATAGAGAAAACTCAACAATTAACATACACCTACGATTAGATTGGAATACATTCGTAGCACCCCTTCAATTAATTGGACAATATCACGAAAGTAACACAATACCCAACTGGGCACTAAACAAACTACAAGGTCGACAAGATATCCACAAAGATATACAAGAACATAAAATACAAATACTTACACAAGATTACCTAACACTAAAATTTGTAATCACAGTAAGACTAAATAAAAGAATTCATCATCCCTTATCACTAGCCCCCCCCCCCCCAATTAAAACAGCTCAATCTTTATCTCCCCCATTTATAGCCATCGAAATTATCTACAAATACGATAGATTCACAAAAAAGGCAATTTGATATACATCACTTTTCATAATCAATACCAAGGACTATCATAAACATGTTTCTTCTAAAAATACTAGTTTTCCAGACCCTTCCATTTCTCAATTTCTCAAAACCCGATCATAACAACCCTTCCCCCGAACAGGACCCCTGGATTTACTAGTCACACATTACGACTGTGAAGAAATTGAACAGAAACATTACATGAGTTTGCAACAAAACAAGTCACTTAAAGCGAATCCGAACCACAATCAAAAGAAAGAACAAACATAATAGCTACACTTTACTCAAAAGCACGAGCTACAACACTAACAGGATTGAAAATCACAGCAACATTTTCCGAAAAGAAAGTACATTGTTCCCAAGTTTCAAACGGAAACAAAAACAGACTTGCTAGATCATGATTCTTTCTACCAAAGTAACACCGAAAAACTATAACATCTTAGCCCTGACGATTCTAAAAACGAACTTAAACGATTAAAAGTCCTATCAACCAGCAAATTGGTAAACTGTCAAGTTTTTCCAGACTCTGCACATTAAGCGGAACTTGAAAGATACCAAGGACATATAAACAAAGACGACAAATTTCCCTTCCACGAAGCACATGGAAGATTAACTCACGATCTCCATGATAAAAATTGGATACCACACATTGGAAAAAACAACCCCGTCAACTTGCAAAGCGGACACTAGAAACAAAGGATACCAAGAAATAATGTTTTTGATTGGAAAATACAAGTTGAAAAATACACGAGATTTGAAGGATGACACTATAATTTATCAAGGAATCAGACTCCCTTGCAAAAGCGACCAAGGATACTGCGATCCTACTAGACGAACACAAGCAACAGTTGTTTCGTTCCCAGAAGACACTTGTACCACATTTCAAGTAGCAGAAATACACGCTAGAAAAATAAAATTTCACCAAAAATAATTTTTCGAATCAATCCCTTATGAAGATGTGAATCCTGATCAGAAAGAACAAGAATTTTAAATTTAGAAACATTCATAATACTGAAAATAAATTGACACGTTTCCAAATTTATCACCTTTATGTGTTACCAAAAAAGTGTCACCTTTATATGTTTTTGAAGACAAAAATGTTAAAAAGAATCCCAATATTCTACAAAAATAAAGAACATTTTGCTGATACACTCTCACGAAGAACTTAATTTTGGGATACAGCAGTCCCATGTGGATCAAAAGATAGCCACAATGTAGAACAATTAAATACTGACAAAGAAGAAACTATCTTCTCACACCATATCCTACACTTATGCAAAAATAGTTTTTCGAATCAATCCCTTATGAAGATGTTAATCCTGATCAGAAAGAAAAAGAATGTTTAAGTTTAGAAACCTTCATAATATAGAAAATAAGTTGACACGATTTCAAGTTTACCAAGAAACGGAACTTGCATGAAAATATACCAAACCACTTTATAGAACATAATATTCAGAAATTCTTGTCGATTACGAACAAAGTTTTGACATGAATACAGGAAAAATAATCATACATCCAATGGCAACACATCACTCAACCAGTGAAGAAAGTTCATATATCCCAGTAAACCTCCCAAAAACACTGGAAACATTGGCGGAAAAATAAAACCACAAGACAAAACCAGTACACACTTACAAGAGCTATCGCTAATGAACAACACTCATTTTGGCGCAATTCATCCTGAAATACACCTAGACATGAAATTAGACTACACAATAAGTAGAATCTTTCAAGAAATGTCTTTGACAGAACTTGAAACACTCCATCAAATATGCGAACTTGAACTTACACAAATTTTACTTTCACCTGCACTAGCAGTATCAAAAAACCCTTACGCAGGATACTTACTGTCAGCTAACATATCAAATTTTATCGAATACGAAGGAAACATTTTATGGTGTTACACTTGTACCAAAAACGTATCACCTTTATATGTTTTTGAAGACAAAAATGCTATATAAGAATCGCAATAATCTACAAAAATAAAGAACACTTTGTTGATACACTCTCACGAAGAACTTAATTTTGGGATACAGCAGTCCCATGTGGATCAAAAAATAGCCACAATGTAGAACAATTAAATACTGACGAAGAAGAAACTTTCTTCTCACACCATATCCTACACTTATGCAACCACCAAAAAAGTTTTCACCAGAAAGCATTAGAGCTATTGCCCACAATCCGAATACCGATTTAGAATCGTTCGATATATACTCCAAATCCGACATTCAACATCACATACATAGACAAAAATTTCAAGAATTACTCACAAAAATGGACACTATACAACGGCAATCTATAGATCAAAACCTACGCAAACTTGAAAAAACAGTAGGCATTTCCGAAATATACGCACAAGACTATAGCTGATAATTTAAAGATTTGAAAGATAACATTTACTTAAATGGCGAAAAAAAAACAGACCACAAGATATATCACCGATAAATTTTCTTAGTTTTGTAACATTGAAAAGCGAACTTCTTGCCTTTCTAGGATGGCCCTACTACATGCTAGAAAGATTGACTATTTGATACGCAATGTTTTACTTTCTTGGAATTCTTTTCTCTCTTATAAAAGATATCTACAATACATGCGCAATACATACACAAGTGAACAAACAAGCGAGTGTAGCACGCATATTTTTTGCAGGGTTTTTTGGGTTAATTTCTACATCAATAAACAAAAAGCTTTTAGACGCTCAAATAAAAGAATAAAATACCAAGCTATCAACAACACTGAACTCATATGACGATTCACAAAATAATATAAATACATCGCCTACGGCTAAACAACTACAAAACCTAAATCATAACCATCCCTTATCATTAGTGCCCCGAAATTTCAGAAATATAGCCCTAACAGACCTCATAACTTTGAGATCTAATTATCCACAAAGCCCAATTCAACACATAATAACCCAACAACCCAAAATAGAAGACACCATTGAACAAATTATAGAACAATCACATACCACTATCTTTCATTCTCAGAACAACAATCTTTTTAGCCCACGATGAGCCGCCAAGTTGAAGCACTCCATCGCTCAGTTTCCTACTCAGCCAACCTCAAGAGCAACCTCCACATCATCTCACATTTTGTTTTCACTCCACATCAACCACCTCATGATAACACTTCATCCAGCATGGAATCAGATACTAATTCAAATACAACTGTATATAACGCTATCTCCCAATTTAATAACTCCGATATCGACACACCCGACGAATTTGCCAACTCCGAACCCAGCCCATCTACATTTTCCCAACCTCCCCTTCAGCCTATTCATTCCCAAGTCAAGACTGAACCCCTTTCCCCTCCTTCTTCTATTTCAAATGTAACACACATATTCACGTTTAACCAGTGAACCATCCGACAACAATAGCTCTGTAAATACACAATTATCAGAACTTAAACAACAATTACAGCAACCTCAAACACTAACCATTCACCAACTCTCACAATCTATAATACCATCCAACCCATCAAGCACAACTCCTCTTCACATTATAATCCTTCGCAAAACCCAACTTCCTCATCAACCCAATCCTGTAGTACAAACCGAGCTTACCGAACCTTTAAAAGAAAATTCCCAAATACTCCATTTCTATCTAACCCAGGAACATCCACAACATTTGTCAACCATCCACTTCGCACTAACACAAGGGAATTTCTCCAAATATGTTTACCTTTTCCCCCAGTACACATATTTTCCTTCAGACCCCAATGACGAAAAACCAAAATATGTAAATGAGCACGTACTATACCCTACATTTTCATGGTTATCATTCTGTCACTTTACTAATCCACTCTCGCTACCATTAAATAACACCCCTTAAGACAACGAACTATGCAGCACCCAACTCTATCTCCAACAACAGCACTGGCCCTCAAACATTTCATACAGATAGGATATGAAAAATCACTAATCAAAATTACCGCACCTAAATCTAATGACTATTCTACCGACTACTACGATCATAACGACCTAACGAAGACATCTTTCTAAACGACGACCAGTTTCCTAATCCACAACTAACGGAGAAATTTTTCATATGAACACCCTACATTTTCACCCTCAACACCTAAGAAAAAAAAATACGATAACGTCATTTCAACAGAACTACGTGATATTCATGCTTATGATTCATACTTTAACAAGTTTTACCACTTTTCAATAACCTTTCATTTCCTCACACCCGAAAAAAGTGATTTGCACTGTACACACGAGTTCATGCTACGAATTAGACAAACACACACGTCCACTTACTACCAGTTCATCCAACGCCATTACACTCATAATACACCAGCAGGACAACTTCATCATAGATATCAATACATTACCTCAAATTACACCATTTTTTCTTAATTTCACCTTTTGCATTATAGACACTAACCTAGAAGGCATCCTCCACAATTACGATTCCATCACCCAGATGTATATATTCTGTAACCAAACTCTTCAATGAAGAGGAATCCTGCCCACTAATTGTCCCACCCAAATTCCTTCAGCCCGTTGAAGTCCCAATCCTAGAATTCATATATAACACTCTCTATAATCATAAACTTTATAACCTTATTCAAAAAACACCATATGAAATCTCACTAGCACTGAAGAGCACAACATCATTGAAGCACTCAATTTGCTTTGGCCACATCTTCAAACGAAATACATCATTCGTTTGATAGCTAAATTACTAACCTCATCGGACATTATTCACGACGTTTTTCCCCACGGATTCTTCACCGACGATTAGGTAAAATGAATTATATAGGCTATTAATAAATTTGAACAAAACTATCCATTCTTTTTAAATGTTTTCTTTTTTCTTCATAGGCACAATCATCAATCATCTACAAAACAGAAAAGAGAAACAATAATCCAAAACTTTTTTTAGATTTATAAATTTCTATTAACCAATTTCAATAATTAAAGCAGTAAAATATTCCCGTACAAAGCAAAGAATTGATATATAAATTTTTCCCCCAATGAGGTAGATATTCTTACAATTGAAAGTTTATTGATAATTTCAACCCCAAACCAAGCAGTAAACTTAAAATTTTCAAAGTAGCAAATAAATGAAAATTGCCGAAAAAGCAGTACTAATCTTTTCAAAGACGCTTCTTTATGTTTTAAATATTCTTTCGCCCACAAATTCTATCCACACTCGCACAGCTCGCCCACGAAGAATTATTTTTAAAAATTATATTCATTTTTAACTTTCACTGATAACAACTCTAACCAGTTTTAACACGTTTCAATCTTTCCTTAACCTGGTTGGAAAGGAATGATATAAAAACCCAAACTAACCAATGCAAGCTTACTGAACACCACAAAACACAACCTAAGAGCATGACAAAGAAAAAAACCCACGGTACCCAAACTGGGTTAACACCAGCTTAGAACTGGATAAATTATTCTTTTGAAGACTACTTTTAAGTCTGAACACAAAAGAACAAAACACCAAAAAGTCACCGAAAAACAAACCCAAAACAAACCATTTGATTTTTGGGAAAAAGACATAACTAAGCAAAAAAACCCGTAATATAAAATGCACGAAAGGTTGAACTAAATCAGGACCCTCAAAAAAAGAGAGCATGAAATTATACCCTCATTCCTGCCCTACATAACCCACCAGAGAGGACGTCCTGAGCATGCTCTATAGCCGGCCTCATCCACCGTGCTACATCCACGCTTTGTGCCACCCACGACAAGAGTGAGTGGCTCTTAAAAATAACCGAACTAAATAATAACGCTTTTGCGATAAAAACTAATACAAGATCATGACTAAAAACAAAATTAACAAAGATTTTATATGTAAATAATACAATGCAACATATAGATAACATACAGGCCAAAAACGAGCAGCAAAGAACTTGACAACCAATCACACTCCAACTACGGAATGGCAAGACACACCTGACATGATACCTACAGTCACTAAACTCAAGGGACTTAAAGTATGACTTGGCATCGCAGCAAAGAAAACCCATTGCGACGGAACAATGGCTATCTCGATGTTCAATTATACGTACAGATCCAAGTCACCAGGCACTGCATCCGAAGTCAAACTACATGAAACTCCCGGATGTGATTGGACCCTTGCTATTCCCTAAAATCAACCAGATCAACACTCATCACAACCGATCAGAAATCATAATACAATCTTCCGAAACTATCGTGATAACATCTCTTGTTCAAATCAGAAAAAAAGAACATGCTCGCAACCTCTAAAAAAAATACCATCATCCATCCTTCACTACAATAATACATTGGAAAACTAAAACTCTCTAAACCCCGGACGGGTGGAACCAGATCTAAACTAGTATTTATCATTGGTTATTATTATGATATTTTATCTCCATAAAATGTTAAATACTAACCAATCATACTCCATCAAACTAACAACCCACTTATTTTAAAGTGGTGAAAAAACTTGTAGTTTCAACACCAGAACAGTTTGAATTAAACTTAGAGTACAGTTGTTCTCATTCTGGAACTAACTCGCGTAAACCGGTGTACACTAGATCTATTGAGATTAGGAGATATAAGAGTAAGATTAAGATTGGTATTAGACAAAAAAGTTGCACGAATCTATTCGGCCGAAAATAAGATAGCGTGATGAGCAGACGGTGTACCTTATCTGAAATTACTCTATGTGTGTAGTATATAATACATAACTCAGCTGTCTTGACAAAATCTTGCTTCGTGAAAAGTGTAACAATGAGCTTTCTACTCTTGGTCGAGCAGTTTGGATATGTTCCTAAGATTTTACCAAACGCCATGATTGTCTTGTCAAGTTCTTGCAATGTTTCGCAAAGAAATCCTTCATTCTTGGCTAATCCATGAATAACACTGATCTTAACACTGCAAGTAAACATTTGTTCAAAGCTGTCCTTTTGAGGGGTGGCATTTTGTTAGAACGGATTATTTTCTTAGGTTTTTAAGATCATTGTTGTTCATGGAGTGTCCAAGTACCTGCCACATTTAATAGGGGGAGGGGGTCTGGCACATGTACAGATTACATACGTGCCACATAAAATGATAAGGGGGGGTGGTGAGCTGTCTGTATCAACTTGTTTAGTTGTGTGTGGGGTCAGGGGGTGAGTTGTCCTGCGTGTGGCCTGGTCGACTACAGTGGTCTGAGGGGGAGCGAGGACTGTGGGGTGAAGATGCTGGTTGCTGCTGAAATGGGGGCTACTTATGGCATACAAGTCAATGGCAGCCAATGCGACATGGTCGCCCCTCCTGTGAGTCGACACACTATCTCTCTCTTATTATAAGAGAAAAAAGTACCTAATCTAGAACTAATAAATAGTAAATAGTTAATATTAGTAGAATTCAGAAGAAAAAAAAACATTCTCAAAATGGTTTTTATTTTTCAATAAAACTTAATGCATAATGTGCATATTTTCAAATTCAATTAGTTTGGTTTAATTTGATTTTCTGGAGTATCATAAAATCGGGTTGACATAACCGAAGAATTATGATATCTGATTCTGATGTAGTCGCGTTTAAAGTTTTGTCTGGTTTATAGTTTGAGCTCTTGAGAATTCCAATAAGCTTTCCGAACGCAATTAACCATTAGGCACGAGTACTGATAATGATGTCAGCAAGGAATTATAAGGTTACATCATAACTGCAGTCTTTCATTGATGAGATAGAAGCTTCTTGCTTAAAAACTAGAACAATAAAAATGTTACGTGTTGCCTTTCTAGTCTGCGCCCTGTCCGGAGGAGAGTAACACCCACTGTCTGTTCCTGAAGACCTGTGCCACCATTGAGGACAGTGACACTTCATTCGGGGGCATCTACGGCTCCTTCTGCGTACACATGCACAGTAAGCACAATTCCCAAGGGGCGACAGAGAGGGGAGTTGGTGGGGGGGGGAGGGGAGGTTGATGGGTTTTTATTTAATTGTATAACCCTGTTGTGTGTGGAATCAGGGCGTGAAATGCATTTGGTTGTTTTGTTTTCTAATAAAACAGTTTGTAAAAACCGTTTTGAGTAAAATAATTTTTGACTCCACGTGTAAAGGGCTTCGACGTCATAAATTGTAATTTCATTAGTCTATTTTATAATCATAGTTTGTGTTTTCACTAAACATTACTAAAAACTCGTATCAAGATTTTCTGACCTCTGGAAACCTCAGAAAA
>NC_087068.1:4272956-4325456 GCF_963678635.1 Symsagittifera roscoffensis | reverse complement strand
TCTTTATTTAATGATCGCAAAGGTGGATTTGGAAAAGTTGCAATAATTGCATCTCTACTGAATTGCAACTTCAAAAGTTTGGCCCAAAATCACACTAAAATAGTTCTTTCTCTCTTTAAATAATTTCTAAATAATTTTTACTTGGGATTGGAATGAAAAAAGGCGCGAAAATTTTAAATCAGCATCTTCGCGGGTTTACCGAAAAAGCTATTCATTCAATTTTCATATATGGAAAAATGCAAATCATACACTTTCCATACAATTCCATAAGTACATAAAATTACATGAAAAGTCTATGACTACTATTTTTCATATATGGACCCTTTATGACCAGCATTTTTTCATATATGGCAATTGTGAAATTACAACTTTTTCATATTTGAAAACTGTATGATTAGCACTTTCAGTCTATGGAGGTCAACCCGGATTTGTGATCACATTTCACATATTGAATTCTTTTAAACCGTAAGTTTTTATGCAACCTGTTTTCCTTATACATCCATTAGCTCCAATCTTTTTTCTCCGTCTCTAAAACAATAACAGTTACAGATTATAAATTCTAAACTTTAACCGTCATTTCTGTCATTTCTCCATTTCTCCATTTCTCATCACTAAGAATTAAAGACAAAATATTTCTGTTACCTGATTTTGGTTTCAAGGGTCTTTATTTGGTTCGGATGAAACATGAAATGTCTAGAGCAGGGGCGAATTTAGGGTGGGGGGGGGCGGTTTTGTCGGAAATGCCCCCCCCCCCCCTCAGGGATTCGACCCCCTGCCGACCCAAAGGGTCCCCCCTTTGATACTTTTTCAGAAATCCATTTTTGGCCGACCGACCCTAAAATTTTTCTAAAGGCGCCTTCTGCGCCAATATATACTAACTTTGAGGGGGAGCGCGCGCCAAAAAAAAACGCGATTTTTTGTGAAAACTTTTCAAAAAGTGCCCAAAAACGGCTTTTTTGACTGTTTTTTCAAAAATTTAGCCAAAATAGGTGCAAAACAGTGCTTTGGGAGAGCTCTCGAAAAATCAATTTGGTCGACCTAAAAAAAAGGTCGTCAAAATGTTCGAATTTTTTTTGAAAATACACCCCCCCCCCGTCCCTCGAGAAAATCCTAGATCCGCCCCTGGTCTAGAAATGAGCTTGATTGAAATGTGTAAATTTTTTTTTGATAATATTGACTTCGTTACCTTATGCGCTTTCCCGGTGTATTGTTTGTTGTGCAGCGCAAATTTCAAACCCCCTCCCCCCCTCTCTTTCCTCATTGCAATTTTTTCATTGTACTTGTAACGTTGCATGCTAAATGCAAATTATTACGACGTAAGAACTTTATTCATATATGATTAGAACGCGCTCCAAAAAAAACCTGGTCCAAATCTTCAAAAAAGTTCTGAAAATTCCAGGAATGGCCCTTCCATGGTTTTTAAAAACGTACTACGCTGTATGGTTGAAAGACCTAATTTGTTCACCATGGAGAGTTCCCTTTTATTATAACAACTTTGGAAACTCACAACATGGAGAGGGAAAATAATCAGGCATTTTGTGATTCAGAATAAGTTTTAACCTTCATCAACTAAGCTTAATATTCAAATGCTGGCGGCACGCATTTTCTGTTCACTTCTTTTGGCCTCGCAAAATGTTCGCAGGCCGGAAATTTTTTATCTGACCGGTTCCCTCTGCATTGTCCTTTCGCTTCCCGGCACAGACTCTGGCAGGGCGGAAATATCTGGACCATGGGTTCATTCTCGTCTTCAGTTGCATCAACACACGGTGGGAAGTTTATGGCACAGAAGAAACGTCTGATATGCTCGGAGGGGCTCACCTCAACCAAACCCATTCTTCCATAGTCAAATTGATAGCTAGGGGGACATTGCAACAATCTCAGGTTTCGCTGAGTTTCGTCGTGAATTTTTTCCGAAATGTTTCCATCGAAGCTCTCATAATTGCACCAAACTGAAGGTAAAGCAGAGCTTGTTTCGTAGCTATTAACAGTACTTGACCAAAAAGAGTTACACGGAAAGTCTGGGTCAAAATCGGAAAAGTTCACGCAAACACCTGGCAATTTAATAACTTTGTTGCATAACGAGTTTTTCGCAACTTTGTCTGCAAAAATGAACTCGCCGAAAGCCACTAAGGTAAGAGTAATCAGAAAAACCCGAATTGGTTTTTGGCCAGCGAATTTTGAATCATAAGTCATAATGATTGAGTAGACGTAAAAGTTTTCCTCGATTGGTGAATTGCCTCAATTGATTTAAAGCTCGCAAACTTTTTAAAAAATCTAAAGTTGCAACAAAATCAAGATTACAATCGTCAAAAAATACACCCACGGGGATTCAGTGGAAATAAATACGCCAACTTAAGTTTGAATTTAAGTTTTGCTTTTTTTCTTCTAAAAAATGTTATAAGTTAATTTGGCGACTTACTATAATAGTATTTAAATCCAAACTTATTTATATCCATCGTCCTCGAACCACCCGCACTAGAATTTAATGGGAAATAAATGATTTTATTACGTTGTATCGGCAAAAACTTAAACATACAATCAATTTTCATGACCCAAATAATCAATTTTGGGAGATTTTAATTGATTTTCGGGTTTTCAAAAAAAAATATTCGAAAATTTTGTCGACCTTTTTTTTTAGGTCGACCAAACGACCAAACAGGCCAAAAAAGGCATTTTAGGCACTTTTTGGAAAATTTTGGCCAAACAAATTGCCCTTTTTCAACGCGCCCTACCCACTCCCCCCCCCCTAAAAAAAATTATTATACATATTGGCGCCCAAGGCGCCTTAGGGTCCGTCACCAAATATGGATATCTTAAAGTAGTACAAAGGGGGACCCTTTGGGTTGGCAGGAGGTCAAATTTCTGAGAGAAGGGGCGTCCAAACAAACGCCCTCTCCACCCCCTTAATCCCACCCGCCCCTAAATCCGCCCCTGTATTTACGTTTTCATTATCATTGATTTTTTTCTTCATAAATTCCATGAAAATTGACTATTTGCAAATTTGTAATGCTTATTTTGCAGCTTTCTCCAAAAGTAGGAAAAATGGAGATGTTCATCCCCGCGTACACCCCCTTCCTCCCCGACGAATGGACTCCGCCACAAAGCAGGGGCAAATGCCAAACGTTGGAGAAGGAGGGGACAGGGGGTGTAAGCGGGATGAAAATTTCTGAAAATGTGTGAACTATGATCGATTATAATCAATTGAAATGAGTTATATATTGATTTGACAACAAAGAAGATTGTAATCCATTTTTAATCCCTTAGTATCGATTACTTTTAGTTTTTGTGGACACTGACACGAATACCTAATGTAATTGGTTATTATTCATAAAAATCCAGCGCGGGAGTTTATTCCAGTTCCTTGCATCCAGAAAAAAATAGAGCTGATACACAATTATTACTGTCACAGCTAATTATATTTTAAACTTTCTAAGTCAAACAAAATTACAGAATAAGGCCGACGACAAATTAATAAATTAATGACAACTTGAAACTCGTAAACAGAGAAAGTTTAGAAAACTGAATAAGCTACTGATCTCCGATAATGCCGCTCGAGCTTGCTAGATGTTTTCTAGGTTGAACTTACAAGCAAACAAGTTTTAATAATCGATATAAGAAGTCTAGACTTGATCAGATAGGGTGGTTATAAATCTCTGATCAGAAAAGCGAAACCGGATGTCAACCTGTTTGTAGATAACTGACCGAACCAAGACGACCTCATTAACCACCCCCCTCCCCCCTCTCCCCCACCCTCTTTCGCATTCCTCTTCCCGCCATCATCATTGAACGAAAACGTTTACAACACTTATTATTTGATCGAAATTCGTCTGTTTATGTATACTTTCTTTTCCTTTGCTTAAGGTTAACTATACAAAAAATTATCAGAGACCAACAAAATGGCAGTCGGAACATTCAGGAGTTTGCTTTGATAAGAGTAGTCTTGTTGTTCCGACTTTCGATACGAAAGTAACGGAATATTTGTGCTCGGGGTGGGCTTTTTTTTCTTCAGACAAATTTCGACTTTTTAACTAGCAATTTTTGACGGAATTTTTTTATATCATTCAAAAGGTATTGTTGCCCTGAGCTTAAATTTGAAAAGATATTTTACCTATGATCATTTTATGAGGGTTTAAAGATTGCCATTTCGGCCATTTTGACCAATTTGGGACAATTAACGCGCGATTAAATTCGCGCTATTAACGCGTAAGCGGAGGTTTAATCCTACTTATAAATCGTTCTAAATTGGTTGAACGAAGCTTATTTGCCATAACTGAATTGTGAAAGGAACCAAGTCTATCTTTTTGTACTTTAAATGGCGTGTGGGTGGATGATTTTCATAAAAAACTACAAAATTTAGAAAAAAAAATCATTTTATTTAAATTCATTTAATTTTTTATGTTTTTACTGCTGCTCCATAAACCTTAAAAGGCAGTCGGAACATTCAGGGCTTTGCCCTGATACGAGCAGTCTTGTTTTATATATGACCAATTTGACAAATTTGGGACAATTAACGCGCGATTAAATTCGCGCTAATAACGCATAAGCGGAGATTTAATCCTTCTTATAAATCGTTCCAAATTGGTTGAACGAAGCTTATTTGCCATAACTGATTTGTGAAAGAAACCAAGTCTATCTTTTTGTACTTCAAATGGCGTGTGGGGGGATGATTTTTATAAAAAACTATAAAATTTAGAAAAAAAAAATCATTTTATTTAATTTCATTTAATTTTTTATGTTTTTACTGCTGCTCCATAAACCTTAAAAGGCAGTCGGAACATTCAGGGCTTTGCCCTGATACGAGCAGTCTTGTTTTATATATGATTATTTTAACTCAACTTTTCCTCAGTTTAGAGTACAATGATACCATCTAACACCCCACGCTTCCCATTTCCCACTCGAATTAGCTCTCGGTCTGATAGAACATGAAAAATTATATGACATGAATTTTGTGTTAAATGCACCTTTATTTAGTTTTTTTTTAAATTTCTAATATATGGCTTTAAAAATAATGGAAAAAAATTGTATAGCTTATTGCATGGCATGATCCTTGGTGATTTTGCCTGTACAAGCTGTTTATTTAACTAATTATTACAATTAGTTGATGGAACAGCTTGTACAGGCAAAATCTTGCCATGCAATAAGCTTTACAGCTTATTTTTTATATATAATTAAATTGTACATCAAAAAATACTTTCCAAAAATAGTACTATCTACACTCTCATTCGTTGTGTAGCGTGTCTGCGTACCCTGCTGGTTGGCAACCCCCTGGCAGCTGGCATGCCAGACGGTGTCATTTGTGGCATGATGGACAATGACGGCGGATGTAGCGACATCAACAGCCAGTGGAGTGCACAGGGCTTGACTGCATCCGGCTGCACTCTGGACTGTTGCGAGGCATCCGGAAGCGACGATTCCTGCAGGGCGCTCAGTATGATTGCATATACATTTTATCAACAGAAAGAAAACTGATATTTTTCCAAATTACAAATCCAAACATATAAAAAGGAATATATTTTCCCAGCAGTAGTGCTATCCATTGCTGGAATGACAGCAGCCTGTTGGCCTGTTGATGTTTTCCGTTGATGAAACTTGCTCCAATTTTTTCCATCTCTAAAACCGTGTTTTATGCAACTCAATACATTTCTAGCTGCATTACGCAATCTTTTAATTTGCGGATTTTCTAATTTTTCTCTTTTCATTCGGACAAAACAATTTTTCAACAGACAGGATAATAACTTATACTAACACAAGGAAGTCGAAAAATGAAAATGAGTTAAGAAAGTGACGTCATTGTCTGTCTTTCTTTTGTTTCCTCTAATCAGCCATGGTTGACCACGTGGGTCAGATCTGTGTAAATGTGACCTACAGCAGTGACCTTGGGGACACTTCTTCAGCTGCCTACAGTGACCTGAAGAATGAAGTGATGGGGGATGCATACCCCTATGCCTCATGCACTATCCACTCTTTTGTCACTCTCGCCATCGACTCGGCAGCCGAGGTCAGCAGAGTTACTCACTTTGTGTCTTTTTTCAGTTTCCTTCTGAAAAACTAAAGAGATTGACAATGAAGTCAATCAAAGTCCCCCCTTTGTACTACTTTAAGATCTCCATTTTTGGCTCTCGGACTCTAAATTTTTTCTAAAGGCGTCTTTGGCGCCAATATATGCTAAATTTGAGGGTTACGCGCGCTCTCAAAAGACGCGATTTTTTAGTCAAAATTTTCCAAAAAGAACCTAAAACGCCTTTTTTAGACTGTTTTGTTTTCAAAAATTTGCCTCTGGCGCAGCAAGTTTGGTCAAACTACGATCTTTATGATAATTTGTGAGAGTTCGAAAAATCAGTTTGGTCAGCCTAAAAAAAGATCGATAAAATTTCGAAAAATTTATGAAATTCTGTCCCCTCGCGAAAATTCTAGATCCGCCTCTGATTCTCAATCAAACATGATTTCTAAGCTCAAGTATTAATTTCAGTATGAATTTTTCAACTTTTCAAGATTTGTTTTTCGCTTAGTCGAGAAATGAAAACCAATTTGCACTATAACAAAAAATACATCCTATTTCCATGCTCAGTTACTTCGTCTTTTCGTTTTTCACTTTCTCTCGTTAAATTCGGGACCAAAATTAGGTGTTTTAGAATTTTCCCATCCTTTGTTTAAGGATGCGATGTGTGTTGACGGAACTGTGTTGGCCTTCACGATCAAGACTTACCCGGAAACTACAATGGACGCATGTGCGATGCAGTCATCTCTGGATACCTACAGAGCCGAAATCGGAACCACACACCCCGTGCAGTATATCAAAATGACGGAATGTCTCGGAGACGACGATGATGACGATGACAAAGGAAGTCTGGCAACAGACACGCCCGCACCGACTGTACTCCTTGCGCTGGTCCTGTTGGTTTCTTCTGTCGTCTCTCCCAAGATGATGACAAATCTTCTGGCCTAAAATCAACAAAAAGCAAACACTCTAAATCAAAATATTTGAACCCAACTTTATTAGAGTCAATTATCTTCAACCACGAATTTGGTCACAAATTTCATACCAATCGACAGAGTGACCGCTGTTTTACAAGCGCGATGATAACTGATTGGTGCAAAATTGTTCAATTCGGGAAGATTTTGTGTAAATGAAGCGTTGAATGAGAATAACTTTCGTTTTAAGTTTGAAACGATCCAATGACTTTAATGCTGATGCACTTCGACTATTCTAATTAAAAATTTTTCCTTGATCTTTTAATCTGAGAGTGTTTGAGAAAACTGGCGGGCTTATAGTGGCGATGCTTCCCTATAAATTACTACCTTTCCCGTCTTGCTCTTCAAGCTGGCTTTGTCTTGCCAGCTAATGCCAAATGAATTTGGAAAACGTTCCTCTTGTATTATATTATCACACAACGTTTCGATTTAGCTCTGAAATTGTATAATCAATTTGAATTAACTTCTAAACACAAACTCCAATTTGCAAAAAAATGGGAAAAGTTCAAAACAAAGTTGGCGAAAAGACGAAAATTGTTTCATAAATCTTTTTAAACAATCAGATGACCATTCATTTGAATTACGATCTATTTTTGGTAAATGTGCAACTAATCAACTCAAAAAATTGATGCGGAAAAATCCGACGTATTCTGACGTCATACTCAAATTTATTCAAGTTGGTGCAGTTTTTTTGTAGTGTGATCTGTGATCAAAATTTTTGATTCTGACTCAAATTACTGATTCGTTTAACTTTTTATTGATATTGTTCACGTTTTTGCTTCTAACAAGTTTTTTCTGGTCGTGATGATCTCTAATTTTGCCGGTTTTCTCTTTCAAATAGATTTGTTAAATTGCGTTCATTTTGCGGCAAAACTTTAACTTGTTTATCAAACTGTTTTATTTTATTAGAGACAAACTATTCGTATCAACGCACGCATTGACTTTTCCGACTGCCGTAGTATCAAGTCGTTAAGCAAATTTTTCGTTAAAAATTGATGAGTTAATCGAAAAAAAAAAACTATTTTTTGCATTTTTTTTTTATTCCCCCACCAGCCATCTTAAGTAGATGGTGGAACATTTTAAATCGGTAGAGGGTGAAAAGTTTTTAAATTTTTAATTTTTGCTTCCAGCGGCGATTTAATCCCGGACTTATTATTACGTTAGTTGACACTAAACACGTTACTTCATTTGTTTTCAAGGCCTGCAGGATGACAAAAATGAAAAAAGTTCAAATTTTTTTCTTTGTTTTTGAAAAAATTATCAATTTTTTTAATAAAAAAACGTTTTTAGCAGCACCTAAAGGGCAGTCGGTACATTGAATACTTCTCCCTGATACGAACAGTCTTGTAACGGTTTTGTTTTGGTTAATGACACAAAACAAGCGGTTGCTGTTTTTTGATGTTAACATTCAATAACTCAAAACTCGAAATCAATAATCAAATCAAATTGAGGCTGCCCGCGAGAAACGACAAGATGAAAAAAGCTTCGCCGACTGGTTCGCAAATTGCACTGGCAATCTCGATAATGCTGCTGCAGACCAGGTTATACTCATCATACTCATTTTTCCAATCTTTTTATGTATTTGCCAAAGGTTTTCTCTTTAAGTCACGCGAGTTTCATTAGGCAGCCATGCAAAGTAGCGAAGTTTCTGATGATAGCAAATTTCAATGAACGGTAGGCAACCCCACCAATCAATGGAAACCATTGATGGGATGTTTTCCTTTTTTTGATGAGTTTTAGTCGCAGATTTGATCGTTGCGCGTTCCATTGGATAAAACGTACTTTTTCGTTAACAAAGCAGCATACCACATGGATTGATGTACTTGAACCGGAAAATGTTCATTTATCTGGAATTCCTAATAGGACCAGTCTCAATCCAGAAAAGCTTTTTCTGTATCCTCCTTTTCAGATCGAACTCAAGTTTTCCGACTCAATATTTGATAAGAAAAAAAAGTTTTAAATTTAGTAGTTTTTCTCAAATGGTGAAAATTTATACATTATCAAACACCTGCTTATTTAACATTGGACCGGTTTTCATATGATTCTTCAATCAATCATCGCTTTTTACAATGAAAAAAGTCGAAAAAAATAGTACTATCAATAAAGGAAAAAAATGGGTTTCAACTAAGATTAGACGGAAAATCTTGATTATTTTATCCGCGTTTACTCAGTTTCAAAGTGTCTCCCTTTGTTTAGCTATGTGCTGGGTCAGGGGGTGAGTTGTCCGGCATGTATTCAGGCGGACATCAGTGGTCTGAGGGGGAGTGAGGACTGTGGGGTGAAGATGCAGGCGGCTGTTGCTTTGGGGGCAACCTATGGCCTCCAGATCGATGGCAGTCAGTGCAACTTGCTCGCCCCTCCTGTGAGTAGTACGTGAGCAATATTCATTGGCGGCGGACAAAAGTTATTTTTAGCCGCCTGTGAGTCGACGCTTGAGCAAACAAAAAATCTCTAGACCATAATAAAACAAAAACGTTCTCAAACAAGTTTTTTAGTGCCAAGTCTTGATGTCGAATACGAAAATCTTACAAATCACAAACAATTAGAAAAAACCGATCTTCATTTCACTTGCGATAACAAATAATTCCTGTAAACTATTGGCCAATCTTTTTTGTTCTTAATAGCAAAAAAAATCAATAATCAATCAAAAAGTTTTCAAAAAACGAAAAAAAAAATCCTGCGATAAAACTTTCAAACTTCTGTGAAAGCGCTATTGGAAATTGCTATGCTATAAGCACAGCAATCGGCTATACCTGCTCAAATTAAAAACTTTGGAAACTTAAGTATGATTCATCATTACAAAGCAAATTGCTTGCAGAAATAAATTGAACGTTTTCGCAAAAACTCATATTCATCATATTTCACTCCAAAAAACTTTTTCTTGAACTCTGTACTTTACGGATGAAAACTTTCACGAAACGTTGTCGTCAATGAGACCAAATTTGGCAAACAATTTTCAACTTATTCTATACAATCTCGTTTTCAAAAAAAAAATAGAAAAATCATAATGTGTGCTTTTACAATATTGTTTTGCATTTACTGCAACTAGTCTGCGTCTTGTCCGGAGGAGAGTAACACCCACTGTATCTACCTGAAGACCTGTGCCATCATCAATGAAAGTGACACTTCATTTGGGGGCATCTACGGCTCCTTCTGCGTACACGTACAAAGTGAGCTTAATTCTTTAACAAACTAACCAAGCTATAAAAAGTGATAACTTATTAGTAAAAACACAAATAATCTCTGTTAGATCAATATTATCAAGATAAGACCCTCAAAAGCCGTTATCAGAGCTTGATATCTAAGATAAGTGCTTTTTATTTCATAGTCACAGAAGCTCTTATACTCAACTTTGTTTTTTTTTAAATTTGATTTGAATTGTTTTTATTCTAAAAATGCGGAAACAACAAGAAATGTTTATTCAAAATAATGTAAAGCGAAAAAAACTTTTAAAAAATAAAATTAGTAGCTCGTTTTCTTATTGTCCGACCTCCTCTGAAAGATTTCAAATTTTTAATGAAGTATGTACGATGCGGGACCGACCTAATAGCATATGCGTCAATTAGCATGCCCTTGTACAAGAATGTCGTTTGAAAATTCAAATTCTGCTTATTCAATTTTTGCAATTTTAAGGAAGGAAGACACTATTCCAAACTATTAATTGTGGAAATATGAATCTTAAACATACAAAATCGAGTAATAATTGAAGATTTCAGACTTTTTAGGTTAACTTGTTTTTCGCCTGAGTAAAGCAATTATCGCATGACTATAAGCCCGCATGCTAATTGTTGAGCCCCCGTGCGCAGCAGTTAGTGTTTAGAGCTTGTTTTCATTTTTCATCTGTTTGACAATACGCCGTCTCAATTTATAGCACAACTGTTCCATGCCGCAACCCTTATCCCGTCATCAGAAACGTCTGAAAATAGGCATAAATTTTCTAATGGCGATCTTCGAGACTGAGCTTTTTTGATACGATTATAAAAAAATTATTTCAATGACTATGAAACTATTATGGAAACAATTTTAGCCTAATTGTTGTGATAAACTTATTAAATAGTTTCAGAGCAAAGAAAATGATCGCTTGAATTTTCGAGCAAACGGAAGCAAATTCTTTGCGTTTGAATTTCATTTTGGATTCAGCGAGTTTAGACCCAATTGTTAAAGAATTATTGCAACTATTGATTGACAAAAACAAGGAACGTACAAAATCTGTTATTCAGCTATAATCCAGTGTGCAACAGCTTAGTATTAAAACGAATGAAGTAGAGAGATATAACTCCAAGGACTCAGGGATTTTTTCGGGACTTTAAGCGGAGACGTATCATATTTTTGTTCGAAAGTGCTGAATATATCAGTTACAGAAAACAATCTCAAGGCTTGCCACTCTTTGTATCCTGTTGAGGACTTCAACAGACCGCCTCCAATTTTTGCGAAATTTATACGATTTGACAAAAAGAACAGTCTGTGGAATCGAAAACCTCCGCTGCGAAATTTCGTCAATCCGTGCAACAATAAACCGGTTTATATTAACGAAAGATTATCAAAATATGATTCGGGATTGGAAATTGAAGCTGAATCGAGAGGCATGATTGTTTCTCCATGGAATTCTACACCTTTTGTGGAAGTTAAAGATACCGGAGAAAATTTCAAAAGTGTCAAGGTGGATACTATGGAGGAGTTGGAGGGTCTAAACAACACTGCGGTTAGCAAAACCAACGCCATCGGGTCAGCTAAAACCAATTCGGAAGTTTTGTGTAGTAAGGTTTTGAAGGACAATATAACACCGGCTAAAAAGCGTTTTCGCTTACAAGTTTCACCATTCCCAACATCTACAACTAACGAAGAAATGCAAACTCTGAAACGTGAACTGGTCAAGCACATGGATGATGATAGTACCTTATTGGATTTCATCAAAAGATTCGTGGACGGTATTAAGCAGTCATATGAAACAGTAAACGATGACTAAAAAAACTTTCAACATACAACTTAACTTAACCTTATCTACCTTAATTTATTGCCCTAATTTTTGTTGGACTTGGGAAATTTACTTGAGGCAAATACTGGAGGAACTGAGAGCTTTTTTTCCCTTACCATAAGATCACTTAGATAACATCATGACAAGCTTTGTGTTTGATTGTTTCACTCAAGAAAAAACCTTAAGAATAGCTTTACGCGGAACATGGTTGACCATAAAAGATTGCTTGGAAATGTTTCAGTTGGATGGTTATCAGAAAGGGGTTTTTAAAAATAGGGAAAAAGGGGTGGTGGTGTATCTTTTTTTCGTAAAAACTGGAGTTGAATCTATTCTTCAAGATTTGAAATAGGATTTGGAATATCCAGCTATAACTGTTTGCAGCAACTTAACTAAATTTAAAATTTGCGTTGTCTACACGTGTCTTAAATTATTGGAAAGTCTGGATACTCTGTTGAATGAACTTCGATTATTAAAAGGAACACCTATAATTGTGGGAGATTTCAATATTGGCATATTTTCGTATGATAAGAAATCAGAAAATTTAAGTTATAAGTTGATACTGAAATTTTTTAATTTTGGATATTTTCTTGAGTGAACCAACCAGAGTCACTAACAATAGTGCCACCTGCATTGATCATTGGATATCAGAAGAGTTTTTTCCAGTGACAGTTATTAACTCAACAATTAGTGAACACTATGCATTGTTTGCTGAATTGCCATTTACAATCGCTAAGGCTGATAAAACGGTTTGTTATGCCAGAAACGTTACAATACTGAGTCGTGACGACAACCTTTTTAAGCTACTATTTTTCCTGCATATCGAATTGGAAAAACTGAGCGTGGACAATTCCGTGAATTTTGAAATCCAGTTTTCAATTCAGTCAATGCTTGATGTTTTCGATAGGGATTGCCCTTCTAAACTGGTTGATATCAAAAAATTTTCAAAAAAACGTGGATAACTAAAAATTTTAATAAACTTTGCAAAAACAGAGATACTGCGCATTACCCAATGATGAATCAAAAAGAAAGTTCAAACAACTGAGGAATGAAACCGAAAAACATACTGCGATAGAAAAGCGAAATTTTTATTACAAAAAATTGGGTAACTCTAAAGATTCAAAAAGAATGTTTCAAGTTTTCAATAAGTTTTGTGGATAAAAAAAAAACTATTTCAAATAAGTTAGAGGCGAATGATTTGAATATCTTTTTTGTGACCATTGGTCCTCAACTGTCAAAAAAATGGAGGACTTCATATAGGTTGATATAATCTCTCGCAATTGCGAGACTTTTGTTTTCTTTCCCACTGACATTGACGAAATGGCAAACGTTATTAAGAATTTAAAAAACAAACTTTCGACTGGTCATGATGGGTTGAGTAATAAGATGGTTAGGCTTTTTGCACCAGTCATTTTGAAGCTCAAGGTTGTTTACTTTAATGAAATGTTCATGAAAGAGACTTTTCCTGATATTTGCAAAATTGCCAAGGTAATTGCTTTATTCAAAAGTGAAAGTGAAATTAATTTTAATAATTACCGGCCAATTAGCCATCTTCCAACAATTAGCGAAGTTTTTGAAAAACTTAGTTACGGACGAATAATAAAGTTTTAACAGAAATTGAAAATACTTTGTTCTGATCACTGTGTCCTAAACAGACCAAAGCACTCATGTGTACATGCAATTACACGGATAACTGAATATATGCGCTCAGTTTTGGAGAAAAAAGATTATAGATTGGCCCTCTTTTTGTATTTTAAAAAAGCCTTTGACACCAGTTGATCATGATATTTTAATCATTAAATTAGAAAAATATGGCTTTGGTGGGAACTTTTTCAATTTGCTATAGAACTATTTAACGAACAGGGTACAATATGTGATTGATGGAACCATAAATTCGGATTTTAGAAAAAATAACTTGTGGTGTGCCCAGGGCTCAGTTTGGGTTCCTTTATGTTTTTGATAAATATCAATGATATTTCAATTATTATTTAAGTAACTGAAATAAGTTTTTTTGCTGATGACACTTCAATTGTAGGTTCTGGAAAAACACCAATATTTGTAAAAGAATTCAGCAAATATGTCCAGAGCATAAATGACTTGTGCAATGTCAACAAGCTATCGATTTATACAGACAAGAGTAAACTAATGGCTCTTGAAAAAGACCTGTCGGATTCCAAAATTTCAATTGCTGGCCAAACTATAGAACATATGGATTTTTAAAACATGTTGGTATCGAAGTTGCAAAAAACTGAATTTTAGTAATCAAACTGAAAAAGTTTGCAAAAAGGTGTCGAAAATCAATGGTGTTTTGTACCGAGCAAGATCATTTTTCTATAAACAGTCATTAGTTTTGTTTTACATGGCATACGTGGTTGCGATAATTTCCTATGGCTTCATAGCGTACGGTTATACTTCAAAAACAAATCTTGATAACATTTTCTAGATACAGAAAAAAAATTTAGAACAATTTTTTTCCTTCGTACGTATGATCTCGATCAGCTCTCTGTATGTTTCGTTATTCTCGATCAAAACTTGACATATTTCATTTTTCTCGACTTTCCCAACCTAAAATTTTAGAACGCATTTCTTCTAACCTGAAAATAAAAATTTTGACTTTCTCGACCAAAAAAAAGGTATGCTTCGAGCGTCTCGTTTTTCTCGGCCGACAGAAAAGCTTCAAATCCTAATTGACTTATCTCAGATTTGTTTCAACACGCATAACTAATAAAGGGTTGTGTAATGATTACCTGGACTCTCTAGGTGACAAAAAAGTACCTAGAGGCATATTTATTGTGCGCGATTAACCCATTTAAGCTCTTAAGCAACTCTTACAGAAATAAACAGGAATTTGATTGTATGTATGCATGCATGTATGTATGTATTTGATTAAATATGTATGCTCACTTTCAACCTTTGGCAGTTTGGAACAAACAAATAATAAAGGTTCAAGTGTAGGCACTGCTCGACCTATGTTTTCTTACTGTGCTCGACCAATGTTTTGTGTTTTCTGATCAAAAAAGAGTATTTTTGACAGTACTTGAATTTATTTCGACTTTATTGTTTTTGATATATATCAATGATATTTCTATTATTCATTAAGTAACTAAAACAAGTTTTTTTGCTGATGACACTATAATTGTAGGTTCTGGAAAAATACCAATGTTTGTAAAAGAATTCAGCAAATATGTCAAGAGCATAAATGACTGGTGCAATGTCAACAAGCTATCGATTTATGCAGACAAGAGTAAACTAATGGCTTTTGGAAAAGACCTGTCGGATTCCAAAAATTCAATTGCTGGCCAAACTATAGAACATATGGATTTTTAAAACATTTTGGTATCGAAGTTGACAAAAAACGTAATTTTAATAATCAAACTGAAAAAGTTTGCAAAAAGGTGTCGAAATTAAATGGTTTTTTGTATCGAGCAAGATCATGTGTCTCTAAACAAAAATTAAATAAGTTTTACATGGCATACGTGATTGCGATAATTTCCTATGACTTGATAGCGTACGGTTGTGTTTCGAAAACAAATCTTGATAAAATTTTCTTGATACAGAAAAAAATTATAAGAACAATTTTTTTCCTGCGTACGTATGATCACGCTCAGGGGTAATTTAGGATGTTTGTCACTACCTTTAAGAAAAACAAAATTAGCTCAAATTTCGGTATCATGAAAAACTCTGAAATGTTTCAACTATTTGTTGTCAAACAAATTGTTACCCTTCAATCTTAACGAATATTCTGACAAACAAAAGAAAACTTTTTCGTCAAAATTAAAAAAAATAAACCTGAATGAAAATCGATTGCTTGTTGACATTACAACAGGTTGAGTTTATGTGGTATCCAAGGGTGCAAATCTAAAAACTCTGTTTTTGCCTTCACTTATTTGCCCTTAGTTATTCACTTATTTAGCTCTCAATCTTGTGAGAAAGGAAAACTTATTCTGCTTTTCGCGGAATTTAAACTCATTTTCAAGTCTTTGGTTAGATTTTGAGTTTTTTTTTGACACCGTTGACCAAAATTTGTTTGTTTCGCTCTTCTCGACCAAATTTTGCAACTTTTCTACTTTCTCGATCAGCTCTCGGTATGTTTCGTTTTTCTCGAACAAAACTTGACATATTTCATTTTTCTCGACTGTCCCAACCCAAATTTTAAGAATTCATTTCTTCTATCCTGAATATAAAAATTTCGACTTTCTTGACCGAAAAGGGGTATGCTTCGATCGTATCGTTTTTCTCGGCCGACAGAAAAGTTTCAAATTTTAATTGACTTTTCTCAGATTTGTTTCAACCGGCATAACTAACAATGGGTTGTATAATGATTACCTCGACTCTCTAGGTCACAAAGAAGTACCTAGGGGCATATTGATTGTGCACGATTAACACATTTGAGCTCTTAAACAACTCTTACAGAAATAAACAGGAACTTGAATGTATGTATGCATGCATGTATGTATGTATTTAATTAAGTATGTATGCTCACTTTCCACCTGGAGTAGTTTGAAACATACAAATAATAAAACTTCAAGTGTAGGCACTGCTCGACCTATGTTTTCTTACTGTGCTCGACCAATGTTTTGTGTTTTCTGATCAAAAAAGAGTATTTTTGACAGTACTTGAATTTACTTCGACTTTATTGTTTTTGATATATATCAATGATATTTCAATTATTCATTAAGTAACTAAAACAAGTTTTTTTGCTGATGACACTAAAATTGTAGGTTCTGGAAAAATACCAATGTTTGTAAAAGAATTCAGCAAATATGTCAAGAGCATAAATGACTGGTGCAATGTCAACAAGCTATCGATTTATGCAGACAAGAGTAAACTAATGGCTTTTGGAAAAGACCTGTCGGATTCCAAAAATTCAATTGCTGGCCAAACTATGGAAAATATGGATTGTTTTAAATATTTGGTTATCAAAGTTAACAAAAAACTGAATTTTAATAATCAAACTGAAAAATTTTGCAAAAAGGTGTCGAAATTAAATGGTGTTTTGTATCGAGCAAGATCATGTGTCTCTAAACAAACATTAATTAGGATTTACATGGCATACGTGATTGCGATAATTTCCTATGACTTGATAGCGTACGGTTGTACTTCGAAAACAAATCTTGATAAAATTTTCTTGATTCAGAAAAAAATTATAAGAACAATTTTTTTCTTTCGTACGTATGATCACGCGCAGGGGTAATTTAGGATGTTTGTCACTACCTTTAAGAAAAACAAAATTAGCTCAAATTTCGGTATCATGAAAAACTCTGAAATGGTTCAACTATTTGTTGTCAATTGATTTGTTACCCTTCAATCTTAACGAATATTCTGACAAACAAAAGAAAAAGTTTTTCGTCAAAATTAAAAAAATAAACCTGAATGACAATCGATTGCTTGTTGACATTGCAATAGGATGATTTTATGTGGTATCCAAGGGTGCAAATCTAATAACTCTGTTTTTGCCTTCACTTATTTGCCCTTAGTTATTCACTTATTTAGCTCTCAATCTTGTGAGAAAGGAAAACTTATTCTGCTTTTCCCGGAATTTAAACTCATTTTCAAGTCTTCGGTTAGATTTTGAGTTTTTTTTACACCGTTGACCAAAATTTGTTTGTTTCGCTCTTCTCGACCAAAATTTGCAACTTTTCTACTTTCTCGATTAGCTCTCGGTATGTTTCGTTTTTCTCGAACAAAACTTGACATATTTCATTTTTCTCGACTGTCCCAACCTAAATTTTTAGAATTCATTTCTTCTATCCTGAATATAAAAATTTCGACTTTCTTGACCAAAAAAAGGGTATGCTTCGAGCGTATCGTTTTTCTCGGCCGACAGAAAAGTTTCAAATCTTAATTGACTTATCTCAGATTTGTTTCAACCGGCATAACTAACAATGGGTTGTATAATGATTACCTCGACTCTCTAGGTCACAAAAAAGTACCTAGGGGCATATTGATTGTGCACGATTAACCCATTTGAGCTCTTAAACAACTCTTACAGAAATAAACAGGAACTTGAATGTATGTATGCATGCATGTATGTATGTATTTAATTAAGTATGTATGCTCACTTTCCACCTTGAGCAGTTTGAAACATACAAATAATAAAACTTCAAGTGTAGGCAGTGCTCGACCTATGTTTTTTTTACTGTGCTCGACCTATGTTTTGTATTTTTTGATCAAAAATGAGTGGTTTTGACAGTACTTGAATTTATTTCAACTTTTTAGACCTTTTTGACTAGCAAAAATAATATGAGCAAACTGACAAGAAAAAGATAATGTATGCTTTTCAGTTTTTTTATGATGCTTGAACTGAAAATATACTACAAGATTCATTAGAATGTGCAATCCCTGCATCCAAGAGTAATTTTTTGGGTGATTTGATTCTTACATTTCTCTAACATTTTCTTAAAGACTAAAACTGTTTAATGAAAACCGGTAGAAATATATTTTTCTCGTTAGATTTTAAAAAAAGAAAAGGGTTCGCTCTGAAAATTTTAGTTTTGTGGTAAGCAAATCTCTCAAATGTTTGCTGTAGATTCTGAGCTTTTTTTGCTTAGCTTCGAAATTAAAATAAATTAAAATCTTCCAAAAAAAAACACTTTTTGAAAAAAACAGCATGTGCTCGACGTATGTTTTGACTGTGCTCGACTTGTTTTGTGACTTTCTCGACCAAAATTGGGTATCCTTTGACTGTGCTGGACCTTTGTCCCGTCTTGTGCGATTTTAATTGGATGTTTTGACTTGGTGCTCGAATTAAATCTGCTTCTCGGCCGTGGGTTTTCATTCGAAAATAGGCATCTTTGAAAAACGGCAAAAAGCTTTTCAGTCGAAAAGTCGAAAAATAAGTCAAGCGCCTCAAAATGGATCTTTTTCTTCTGAATGTCTTACTTTTTGTCTAGCGTGCCTGCGTACACTTCTGCAGGCCGTAGAGAACCCCCTAGTCTCGCTGTTTTCGGACAGCGTTATTTGTGGGATGATTGACAATAACCGCGGCTGTGGGGACATTAATGACCTTTGGACTGCCGAGGGTATGACAGCATCCGGCTGCACTATGGACTGCTGCCAGGCATCTGGGAACGACGACACCTGCAGGTCACTCGGTAAGATTAAAAAATGCCACTTTATCTTAATTCTCAATGTATTTAATATCGTTCCAAAATTGTCTTCTATCACAAATTTTGCCTGAAAGTCTTCAACTAAAAATTAATGATTTATTGATGTGCTGTTTATTTTTTGAGGTTTAAATTTATTTCTTTTTGAAGAGGTTATAGGTTTTTGATTTTCGACACAAGTAGAAATCCATCACAAGTCCAATTAATTTTAATGTTATGATTTCCTCACTAATTCTGCCTACGCTCGAATCAGCTGAACATTCGAACAAATTAAAAAAAAGAAGAAAGTAAGTAAAAATATTGAGTCAGTGTGTTTTTTTTCCGTTTTCTACTAGCCCTGGTGGATCACGTGGGTCAGATCTGTGTGAATGTGACCTACAGCAATGACCTTGGGGACACTTCTTCAGCTGCCTACAATGGCTTCAAGAATGAAATTGTGGCAGATGCTTACTCCTACGTCTCATGCGCTATCCATTCTTTTGTCACTCTCACCATTGACTCAGCCGCCGAGGTCAACATACCAAAGTTCCCATTTTGAAACATTTTTCTGAATACTCAAGTTGTACAACGAAATCTAACTTTTTGTCATCAGTCATAGACTTTGGTTAAAACCTATGCGACTTAGATGTCAATTAAAATCAAGCATTTAAAAAACGTTGATTTTTGAGTTCGAGTATTCAATTCAAATATAACCACTTTTGATTTTTGAAAGCAGTCAATTTATTTCTTTAAATTAACTTTTTACTGCAATTAAGTTTTTCCAAATCAATTTTTTATTTCCACTGATCATTTTACTTCATTTTTGATTTTGCAAATATTGCGAAATGAGTAGCAATCTAAAAGTACCCCAAATTTGCTTGAAAAAACTAAGCTCTAAAAATTAAATGAAATGCTTCCAGTCACTCTCAATTTCTTCAAAAACTCCTCAAGTATAGAACTCCTCAGCCACTCCTCTCAAAATTGAAAATGAACTCTAGTACTACTTGCATACATCAAGTACAACCTAATTTTAAAAACTCACAGTTCTTTGTGTATTCAGTTCCGAAAAACTTTCTTAAATTTGATTTAAAAAATGATTTTTTTTTAGTTTTTGAATTTTTTTCTATGCCTTGTTTAAGGATGCGATGTGTGCTAACGGAACTGTGCTATCATTTACGATCAAAACCTACCCAGACACTACAATGGATGCATGTGCGATGGAAACGTCCATAGATGCGTACCGGGCTGAGATCGGAGCCACACACCCTGTGAATTACATCAAAATGTCCGACTGTGATGATGACGATGACAAAGGAAGTCTGGCAACAGAAACGTCCGCACCGACTGTACTGCTTGCGCTGGTCTTGTTGGTTTCTTCCGTCTTCTCTCCCAAGATGATGTCAGAGCTTCAGGCCTAAATCAACAATAAAGCAAACATTAAAAATCAAAATATTTGAACCCCAAAGCTATTGAGAGTCAATTATCTTCAAATTCGAATTCAGTTTCAAATTTGAACCAATCGACGGAATACGCCACTTTTAATATATAAATAGCTTGTTATAAACAAATGAATAAATAGCTTTATTACAACTGATTAGATCTAAGTTGTCCAGCTTGAGAATATTTTTACTAATGAGTGAAGATAACTTTCCCTTGAATTTAGAAACAATTAAATGACTTTAATGCTTGACATTTCTAATTGAACAAGTTTCTTTAATTTTTCTTTGAGAAAGATTGAAAGCATTAATTTTTTAAATCAAATGAGAGGTATTGATTGACATGTTGTGTTAAATTTGGCAAGTTGCCTACATATATTATGCTCCTAACACGTAACCATCATTTTAATTCGGCTCGAAAACCATCACAAGTTGAATTGACGCACCTTCATTGATTAGGTTGTATTATTTTAGTAGATACAATTTTTTATGAATTTGTTAAACTACTTTGGTTTTGAGGGCAATTTGTCAGTAGTTTTTTGACTTTTTGTTGGAAGAAAACTTTTTCCAGACACCTCAAGGAAAAAACCAAACGCTGAGAGCCTTACCGTTATACGAAATTGATTTGACAGCTAATGCTAATAACTTTCGCAAATCTTTCCTCTTGCAATATGTCAGCACCTTTATCCAATGCTTCACGCAATGCTTCTAAAAACTAGAAGAGATGTACCAAAATGATAGATTTTTATCACGTTCAAAATGAAAATAAATGCTTGTATTATTTTGTATTATATCACATAAAAATCATTTTTAATTGAAATTCTATTAAATCTATGAAAATGAAAATTTTAGACAGATTTTATTTATTTTTTTCCAGTTTGAAAATGTAGTTAAGCAATCGTTTTTTGCATGATTGGTTAAAACAAGGTACTTTTTTTATCGTGCAGTTGGCTAATTCCAGAAAAACCCGGGAAACATTTTGTAAATTAGCCTGAAATAAAAAATCAATTTGTTAATATACAGCATTCTTGTTCATTAATACTGCGCTCGAAATCCAATTTAAAGGCCAAAATATGATCATTAAGAGACCAAACTGTGCATTTTGTGCATTGTAAGCGGATTCCAGGTAAGTTCAAAATCAGATTTGTCGCGGAATCCACAACATTTTTACTTTTCTTTGATCTTCTTTGCTGTTTTGGATTCCACAAACAAATAGCTAAAACACTCTTTTGCTTAAAATCGCTCCAAAAACAGACACTTTTGCGGAATCTGAAACAAAACTTGTGGAATGCGCAACAAAATTTGCGCAATCCGGAACAGTTTGTGGAGTCCACAAACAATTAATAATACATGTGTTTCATGCGCAACAAAAATTGCGGAATCCGGAACAGTTTGTGGAGTCCACAAACAATTAATAATATATGTGTTTAATGAAATTAAGCTGTCCTAGAATCCGCAACTGTAAGTGGAAAGAGCCAATTGTAAACGCAATCCTTATATTGTAAGTGGAATCCGCAAATTGCAAATGGACTTCGCAAATTGCAAGAGGAATCGGCAAATTTTAAGTGGAATCCGCAAAAGTTTGCGGAATCAACTTACAATTTGCAAATTCCACTGTTTTAGCTTACAGGTATTTGTACGCGGAAGCCACAGAAATGTTGTAGGTGGAATCCGCTTACATTTTGGAACATGTTTAAAAGTTAGTCTCTGGAATCCAGGAACATACAGACACAAAATTGTGCGCCTATGCAGTGCACAATTTGACCTCGTAATGATCAGTATTTGTTTTTCGAAACGTTCTGGTTCAAGTTACTATACTTTCGTACTTTACACTGATTTGTTGAGTTCACCACTCAACTTCTTAAATTTTCGCCAATAGCTGATAAGTGATGTTTATGTCAACTGAATGAACGAATTTATGATGATAATCTGATTTAGTTTTGACAATTTTCTTATTTTTTCTCAATTTTCTGCCATACCACTGGTTACACTCATTTGTCAAATCAACTTTTTTGCAAAAAACTGACTTTGAATGTCAAAAAAAGGAAAATACCTGAAACAGGTTCTTTTTTCAACTAAATGGGCCAAAAAATCTATCTGAATATGTTTTGTTGAGAATAAGATTTTTTTTCATGGATAATGTTCAACTAATTTGTTTGAAGCCAAGTTCACAGGTATAAAATATCCTTTCGACAATAAAAACTGTTCATATCTATTGCTATTCAGTTTCATGTGAAAACCCAGAAATGGTTAGCCCAATTTTATGCTGTATAAAAACAAAACCCATTTTGCTTTTCAATTTTTTTTCAAGGTTTCCCAAACCTCAACGCTCAAAATGTTATTGCTCAAAGTTAACTAAAAAATTCTGTTGTAGGATAATGTTTTTTATACATATCTTGCGTATGTTTTTCTAGCTAAAATTTTGAATAAATTGTTGAAATAATTGTTTTTCAATGCAATTATTCCCGTACTGAGTTTAATTTTGACTTGTTCTTTAGAATTTTTTGATAAAAGTTTTTACACCAACTGAAAGATATCTCTAACTTGAACTCAAGCTCAACTTTTTTCCCCTGTAATCTCTGTTTGACAAAAAAAAATAATTTACACCAATTTAGAAAGTTGTTCACGCGATTTTTTGTGTTCTTATGACATGCGTAAACGGCAATTTAAATCAATCCAAATCAAAGGAAGTTAGTATCTTGGTCCTTTTTCTACGAGACAAGACCCTAATATTCGTTTGTGTTTTTTTTAGAGTGTGGAGAGGTAAGTGTAAAACAAACATGCATACATTTTTTTATTTTGATCTTCTTTGTCATTTCTGAAAATTAAATTTTAGGAAAAAATTCTTCAATTTTAATGGACAGCCAAGTCATTTGGGATTCTGCCCTGGTACAAGAGCAGCCTTGTCTTATTATCCATAATATCTAATACAATAAAAAAACACATAATAGTTAATACCACTCTAGCGTTCTTGAAACAGTTTGTCAAATTGTGCAACTTTAAATCATTTTCAAAACTAACTCATCACCTTCACATTCAACAAAAGGAAATTCAATTTCTCTCTAAGAATGTCATTGAGAGTGCAAGGTAAAATATGAAAGATTTAATTTGTTGCAATTTTTTTTCAAGTCATACAATGAAATGAATACTGATTCTTGTTTTCCCTTCATCATATCAGATAAAGGGCTAAAATTAATCCTTAAAATGCTTAACAGGATAAAAGGATGCATCATTTTTTAAAACTTTGATGGTTGGTTTCGATGAGCAAGAGAAAGTTTTAGCCATAAGTTTTCTTATCAGTGGTGATAAAGTTTAACTTATACTCGTTGCTCGTTATTAAGAAAAAATAGTGGCACAATAAATTGTTCTCAATTGTTATCAAGTAACTATTTTTGTAGCCTGCTTATTCTTCCAAGTCTTAGAAAAAACAAAAGGCTAAGATAAGCAAAAATGTTTTTTGTTTCATTAAGTTTCATCAGATTATCTGAAAAGAATTGACGTTTTGAGCTCAAAGCGGATAAGATACTTAATGTGAGATTATTTCTTGCAAAATTAAGTATGTCAGCGTCTAGGAAAAGTGAACATAAATCAATTACAATGGAAGTTATAATGATTTTATAAAGCAGTATTGATGAGTTTTTTGAGCTCTAAAGTATTGTCAAAAGAACCGATTTCCATTTTTCACTCAGACAACAAAATGGAACAAAAACTGATTTTATTCCATTATTTTCATCAAGTTTATAATTAATTATAAACTATTTAAAATCATTTAAAATGGTTTTTTGACCACCTTATTTGTGTTTCTTGTAGGGCAAAATCTTTATCAAATGAGTAAGGCGGAATTTTGCAAAGTGATTGTACGATCTACTTGCGATTTCTAATCCTAAACGTTCTCAAACTGCAAAACGATTCCGTTAAACTATCCCCAGCCCCTAAAGTTTGCCTCTTTTTAACCTCACAACCGCCACCCCAACGTTTGCTCCCATGACCGCACACCTGAGCCATCTCCTTTCTCCTTTCACTTGATTCACCAAACCCCCCCCCCCCCTCACAACTGAAACCCAACCTGAACTCCTCCTGTCCACCTGAACCCCCCACCCACCTGAACCCATCCCCCACCTGAACCACCTCACCCAACAACTCAACCAACACCCTACTCGCGCTACCGAACCAATACCTCCCGCAGAACTAACCCCCCTAACCCGCATGGTTTGGCTCTGACGGGTGGGAGGGGGTTTGGTCCAGGTGGGGGTTTGGTAATATAAGAAACATATAAGTGGCAAAAGAATAACTTAAAAATAGTAACAAAAATTAAAGTTAAGCAGGAAAATGAAATTGAACAGCAATAAGCCATTATTAGTTTAAAACGTTGAAAACAATCTATGTGCGTTGAATTACGCATCTCAGAAAAATGGGGAAAAATCTATTTTAATGGAGTTATATTGTCTCTATCTATAAAAGAAAAAGTAATCATTCTAATTGATTTGCAATAGGAGTTCAATGTCTCACTAATTAATAGCTATATAATCCATTTTCATTTGATTATAATTAGTTGTTTTACACTTTTTTAGACATGAAACTTTTTATTTAATCAATTTTTATCGTTAGAACTCCGGCGCGGTTGGGCGTTTTTTTTTTCAGAGTAAACCTAGAAAAAATTGATTTTTTTTTACTTAATGGACGTTAAAAGGCAATCTAAAAGTTCAGCGTTTCTCCTTGATACGACGAATCGTTCCTGAAGCAGTTCGTTTTGATGTTTTCACTCTATAAATGGTAAGCAGAGACAAAGGATTTTTGTTCCAACTTTCGAACAAAGTGACAAAACAATCCAGCTCAGAAATCATTTCGAAGTGAACTGGAACAACTATTGATCGAAATATTGTGTTAGTAGACAGAAATTTGTCACTCTGTCCTTGTCAAGGCGTGGCAGCGGGGGCATTATGAAAAACACCTCGTTACACCACAAAGTTGATGCTCATTAGAAGTAGTGTGTGCAGGTGGCAGGAGGGAAAAGAGCCAAAAAATGTGGACAAGTTTCATACTTGTTTTCACTTTTCAAGCTACTGCAGACCTAATTAACGACCGTCGGAACATTAAAGGTTTCGCCCTGATACGAGCAACCCGGGTCGAGGTCGGGAACTTTGCGACTAAAAATGGCTATGTTGCGACCAAAGCCGGGTACGTTGCAACATTGCGACTCAAAATGGGTATGTTGCGACTTTCTTCTGTGAATTCATTATAGTTGAATATTGTTCTTTGTGTTTTTGTGGAAATTAAAGAATTATTAATCCCAGTCGATAAGAAAACTGGAATAATTGAAAACAGAAGAGGTGTATCGCAAAAAAAAGTACTTGATCAGGTGATTTTCAATTTTTTTATCAACGATATTCAATCATATCTGCGATGGATGTACTTTCGTACTGTATGCAGACAGTTGAATGGTGCATGCGTCATCTATACCTTCAAGTGATGCTATAAGCCAATTACAAATATCCTTGCACATTTTAACTCTTTTTTGGCGAGGCGTCGATATCGGAGTTCAAAACTTTTGTCAAAAACAGATATCAGAATGCGGATAGAAAGAGGCCGCCTTGTTATCAATGAACAAAATGTAGTGAAAAAGTCTGATACAAACTGTTAGGTTTAATTCTAAATTTTAACCTCTCACTTCGAACTCAAGCAACGAAAATTTTGAATAAAAAGACCCAAGAAATCAAAACGGTAGATACTATTGGACAACAACGGCCTTCAATTTTTGTCAGCTTCGGCAGCTTTCTTTCATTTTTAGTTTTTTTTTTCATTTGGATTATGCAGCATTTTTTGTCACAAATTACTGGGGTTTAATGATGTCATTAGATGATTTCATATAAATTTTGCATCTCTTCTAATATTTTGGACGGAAAAAACTGGACAAAAATTCTTGACTAGCTAAGCTTATTTTAAGAATATGTTTCTGTTATGTTTCGACTTTAAAAACAATTTTGTGCACTCAATCAAATAAGACTGTAAAGGATAGGAAGAAACATTTCAGAAGATAAAAAACGAATCGATTTACCATATCTTACAGTTGATAGCCTGAAAAAGCTTTTAAAACAATCATAATAATGAAAAATGAAATTGTAGCTCGAAAAAACTCAGAAAGAAACTGATCGATATTTGTTGTTTTTGTTTTAATCCACAAACTCGCGGCAAAATAAACAGGCAACAATTCAGTGTAAATTGACGTTTTCAACATGGTTAAATTGCAAAAATTTGTTCTTGTTCAAAAGTCAGGCAGTGATCCAGAAGTTTGCAGCAACTAAAATAAACAAAAACAATTGAAAAAATTGAAAACGACAAAAAACAATTTTTTATAAAAATTTCGTCAAAAACACTTTTTTTGTGAAAATTTTTGAAACGAAAAAAAATTGAAAACAAATAGACAACAAAACGTGTTTTGTAATGAAATTTTCGAAGAGGAAAACCAGAAAGTCAACCAAGAAGAAAATTTGCGCTGTAAGTGATTTCAAAAAAACTATAATAACCTAATTCCATGTCACAGCCCTACAATAAAAGATAATTTTTTATGGATTGAAATCAACTCATCCGTTTTAATTCAATTTTTTAAATACGAAAAAAAACAAATTTAAATTTGGAACATTTCAAAGTTGGCTACCAAACAAAGCGCCTATTTTTGTCCATGAGTTCATTTGAAGCTTGTGAAAAAAAAGCATTTTAAAACGAACAATTTTAACTGAAACTTTGATTTAATTTTTGAATTATTCAATTTAACCTGATTAATTGTTCTTCTTCTTTTCAAATTTTGAATCGTCATGATATGTTCAAATTTTGGCACAGTATAAAAAAGCAAAAACTCTGCATGTGTCTTACCTTTTTAGTCAAAAACTGTCGGCAAAAAAAATAGGCAACAATTCAATGTAATTTGACGTTTTCTATTTGGTTATGTTGCAAAATATGCTGACAAGAAATATTTAAAAATTCAGGGAAAAACGGACTAATGAAATCAATGAATCAAACCAAACAAGAAATGAAAACTTTTCTACATGGGAATTTACAATGCAGAATTTGAGAAACTTGTCGATAGAAAAGAAATGCCAATCAGAATTGCTGTAAATCCTAAAATCTTGAACTCATGACGAAAAACAACTGTAATGTAAAAGCTGCTTATGATTTCAGCATTTTTAAGCAAACAGTAGTGATTAAATTTTTGCTTCGTTTTTTGAAAACTATTCAATTTTTCCCTGATAAAAAAGCTGTTGTTCTCATTTTAAGGACAATATACCAAATAAACAAAAACTGTGCGCTTCAATTTTTTCATCGCAAACTGTCGCCAATTTATACAGGCAACAAATTCACTGTATTTTGACCTTTTTTCAACTTTAAAATATATGCCAAAGGTCGCATTCTCATACAGTAATTTCAGATAAGGTACACCGTCTCTTCGTCACGCTATATTATTTTCGGCCGGATAGATTAGTGCAACTTCTTAGTAAAATACTAATCCTAATCTTACTCTTATATCGCTTAGTCTCGAAAGATTTAGAGTATAAAGGTACTTGCGGGTTAGTTTTGGAGCTTGACCAAATGGAGAACAGTTTTAGTCTAAGCTTTATTCAAATTTTTCTATGTACTAAAACCTGTGTACGTTCAAGTTCACATGATTGATGAAGTGTTTCTAATTAGTGTAGTGACATTTCCTGAAAAAGTCAGTTTTTTGTATAATCTGGTTTCATATCAATATGCATATCATAGTGGATTGAACCAAAACATTTGTTATTCATAAGTGAGGGTTCTTGTAGTCGTGGGCTATCTTTATCTTCTGGGTAATTTTTTCCGCCAGGATTTCTTGTGTTTATATTAATCGTTACAGGGATATAAAATTTTTTACCTTTGCGGCTCTGATATGGATGTGATGGGTTAATCAAATTTTTTCCTGTTTTCCTGTCAAACCTTTTTCGTATTTGAGAAAATTGTGTCTTGAAAAGTGGTTAAAAATAGCTACTTTTGTTTAAGGGTAGTTTTGATAACGTGTTTATTTGTTTTCAATGCCGTTAATATAGTTTCAATTTTGCCTATTTGATCTTTAATCTTTACTTTTTTAAGAGGAATTGATTCAACAAAATGTTTCTTGTGAAATTTTATTATTTTTGCGTGGATTTTAGCGACTTGAAAGTTGGTACACGTCTCTTCAGGGAACCAAACAATGGTTACCTCTGTCCGAGTGGTGAAATTGCAATATCCTTGATCATCTTTACCAGGTAAGCGTCTTCCTTGATACAGTATGATATAGTATCGTTTCTTAAGTGTTAATTGTACTTCTTCTATTTGGATTTTCTACTCGAAAAACATTATTCCTTGGTATGCTTTAGACGTCCGTGTGCGCCGTAATACCGATATTGATTGTCTAATTTAAAATGACCTTGGTGTCTTTCATGTTGTGCTTGATGTGCAGAATCTGATAAGACTTGGAAGTTACTAGTTTAGAATTTGTTCCTTTGTTTGTATTTATTTTTTTATTGATGTAATTAGTTTTTGCAATCTTCAGGGTTAAGAAGCAAAAGTCTTTCGAATTTGTTTTTGTAAAAGGATTGGTGATCGAGCTTTTTTCTATTTCCATTTGAGACTTGTGAGCAATGTAATTTTTTCTCTGAAAAATTTTCTGTGAACTTATACCCTGTTAGAGTCGTAGCTCGTGTTTTTGAACAAAGTGTTGCTACTATATTTGTTAATTCTTTGTCTTGTGGTTCGGTTTCGCAATATGTTACTCGACTCACTGCGTACTTGTGTAATGTTTTTTTGTTGGTTTTCTTCGCAATCATAATGTGTAGCCAGGGGGTCTTGTGGTCCTGTTGGAGGGGTAGGATTTTGGTGGGGTGGAGATTCTAAAATTACAAAAAGAAAGGGTTTTTAGGGAAAAAATTATTAAAAGATACTTGTGTTTGATAATCCTGAAATTGGATTGTAGAATGTTATGAAGCCTAATGTCTATTTTTCTATGTTTATTGTATTTGTAGACAAGTTCTGTTGTGATAAATGTAAGGGGTAAAACTTGATTAGGAAGATTGATGCTAATGCGAAAGTAATTATTACCTTTTTGATGGATTTACTAGATTGGTGAGAAAAATTCCAAAGGACAAAGATGCCTTTCTTATAAAATGAATGTCGCAAAAATAAAAAAGATGTTGAAATCTTGTACCTGAGGAGGTGGTCAAGGATTTTTAAGAAGCTGTTGTAGGTTTTTATGAGCAAGTAGAAAATTACGAAGATAAAGCAAAACATTGTGAAAAGAAGCCAAGTGCTATTTCTAGAGTGTCAATGATAAGGAAACAAAGTTGTAAAAAGGTTACAAAAATTAATTGTAAAAATTAAATGATTAACTTAAAATTTTGCACTGGTCTTGAAAAAAGATTTGCTTTGTCGAAATCCTTTTTTTTTCTGGCTAAAAACCAAGTGTAATTGGATTGTTTATTGGTTTTTGACAAACGGTTTGGATATGAAGAGCTTTTGATTAAGTAACATGTGAAGATTTAGAAACGAGTTTTCTAGTTTTGCTTTTTTTTATTGGATGTTTAGGGGTTTTGAGGAGAATATTTCGTCTTTAGGAAAAATGATCTTGTCAAATTTTGTCTGTAGGCGTATTTAATTTTTCCATTTTGGGAAAATTTGGGGTATAAGTTGAGACAATATTGCTGATATTTGTTTTGAGAGATAGCAGAAGCTTGTGATTTTCATATTACATTTAGTTGGTTGTCACATATGAGGATTTGCGTATTTTTGACCTGGAGGTCTTCTTTTTATACTTTCATGTCTGTTTGAAATTAGCAATTTGTCGGCTAATGAAAGTGGTGCCGAAATGAGGTGATGTTTGAAACGATTGTGATTGGTAAATTTCAACTAGTTTTTTAAGTTTGAGAATGAAAGAGTTTTGAGAAGAAATTACCCAAGTATGTTGAATGTTTTCCAAATAATCAGGGGGTTCCTGAAATTCTGCTCCTTTAACATTTTAGATTGTGGAATGAAAGTTATATAAATTTTATGTGATTGAATATGAGTCGCGATGATTGGCGTTGTTTTTCTCCTTTTTCTGGTACGTAATTGTTTTCTTCAATACGTAAGTTATGATTATTCCTTTGTTTTTTAGTGTTTTTTTTTCTCTGGAAATTTTCTGAATGTTTGCTGGTTGATTTGTTTTGGGTAAAAATAAACAAGGATTTAAATTATGACTTTGTTGGTTGTCAGTTTCTGGGGGTTTTTCTACGATATTTAGTTTTGTAAAATAGTACCATTAATTTAATTCGCGAATGGCGTGTTTCTTTGAGTAGTATGGTGAAAGATTGTTCCTATGTTGAATTATTTCTTTTATGTTAGGATCAATAAATTTATTTGTAACACCTGTGGATTTTTTCAATTTTTTGGAATGGTCCTTAGTGGATAGGTTGCAATTTTTAGATATTCCCTTCTGTATTATAAAAGGTAGCATTAAGACATTAATATGTTCCTAATTTTAAATTGGTTGCTAGTGTAAAACGTTAATTTACTTGGGGTTGAACGTTTCGTCTTTTAATAATTGTTTGGTCATTTTTTGATAAATTTTGCTATGTTGTTAACCTTGGCTTAAAAACCAATCTGTCTATTGATTAAGTGATTTTTGTTGTGTATTGTTTTTGATCCATGATGAGTATGAAAATGTTTTAAACGTAGATTTTCCTAAGAAATCCACATCCTATTGGTTATTTTGACAGTCGAGGTATGAATGAAAATGATCTGAAATAATTTTTTGTGTAGTGTCAGAGTCAGTTTCCACTGCATACTTGCATTCTAGTTGTGGTGATGTTTCGTCTTTTGCAAGAAAAAAAATTTTATTCTGTGGTAATTCTACCATTGTTTTCAGTCTTAATAAATCAAGTGGTGTGTTTTGACTACGTGTGTCTGGCAAAGCAAGGTTTTTTCCTGCTGTCAAAATTATATGTAGGTTTGTAAATTGCATCAGGATAAGTTGAAGTCTATAAACTCTATGGTTGGGGTTTGATTTTTGCGTAAATAGAAAATCTTGGTTTGCGATTTGTGAATAGAACTGTTGGATGTTTGATCCAATGTTTAGAATTTCAAATTCTGTGAGTGTATGCATTATATCATAAATAAGAGAGTTCAAGTTTCATTCGTTACAAAGTCTTGAGTTTGCTGATATAAGGTTCATTTAGCTTGTACTCTTATGTGATTGCAAATGTGCTGCGCCAATACCAAATTTGCGGCGCCACAAATGGCATAGAATGGTTGATCTGAATCTGGAATTGTGCTTGAGGGATGAGAAAAAGTTTCTAGTGTCCATTTGAACTTATTTCTTTGTCAGAGAACATTATAAAATGGTTTTGCTATAGTTGCTTTTTTTAAACATTTTTACTCCAAAATTTTAACATTCCAAGAATTTCTTGGATTTTCTTCTTATTTGATGGAGGCCGAAGTTTCAATTTTACATTTGTTCCTGATGTTAAGTGAATAATTGTATTACTTTCATTTATATGCCCGAGCAATTTAACACGAGTGAGAAAGATAAGTGAATTGTCTATGGCTACTTTCATGTTTTCTTTAAGTAAAATTTGGTGATATTTTTCTAATACTTTAAACAATTTTTGTTTCGTTTGTGAATGTATAAAAACATTGGCTGAGTATTTGATTATGTTTTTACTAAGAATGAGTGGTCATGAAGTTTTTCATGAAGGCTCAAAAAGCTGCGGGTCCTATGGAAATTCCATAGAAGAGCTCTTAAATTCGTATTGTTGGTTTCCAATAACGAATGTGTAAGATGTCGTGATTGCTCGTCTGATGGCATTTGATTATATGCGCTGTTGATGTCAGTTGTGGTATAATACTACCATTCTTTTTAGTGAGTAGTACATGGATTGGTTCTATGGGCAGATAACATTTAGGTTCATCAATTTGGGAAATGAGATATCTTGCGTCTAAATCAACCTTCAGTGATTCGTCTTTAGCGAGAAAGATAACGTGATTTATCAAAGTAATTTCTTTTGGTTATTCTTCTTTGCTTACTGGTGATATGACTTCATATTGCTCCAGAATGTCTAATAAATGTTTTACTTTGTCTTGTAAGTGAATTAGTACTTTTTTTGCTCGTTGCTTTTTGAAAAGTGCGTCAAGTTTAAAAGGGAGCTGTTATAGCCAATCTGTTTTTCAACGTCAATTTTAGATGTAGCATAAGCCTTTGGGTTTTTCATAAATAGTTCTGCAAGTTGCTCAAATTTTTTTTGTTTGATTGGAGAATTTTGGAAGTTAAACATTGTAAATAGTTTTTGTTGGTCACTTGTGTATTTTGAAGATTGAAATTTTGGTTTAAAAAGTGTATTTTTGTGAAATAATCTGTGTTTCGTTTTGAATCGCTAGTTATGTTTTTATTTGATAATTCTTCGTTGAGAGTTGTTGATTGGCAAACATCTAATAATTGTAGAATATTATTTACTCTAAATGCTCTTTTTTATGTCGGATAAAATGTTGCATTTGTATCGCAAAATCCTAAAAGTCCTACGGCTAATGTGATTTTATAAGGTAAATTGTTGTATACATTTAGAGATATTATATCTGAGTTTGTGCCTTTTGCATATTTAATGATGAAAATGTTGCTCTAAAATCTTTATGAACTGGTTTGAATTCAAGGTCAGACATGTATAATTTTTGTTTATTTCGATCGCTATTATATTGACGTTCTTAACCTGTAGAGAAGTTATATAGCTTACCTGATAATGGTTTCAAGTGTTTGCGTTGTATTATTTATTCTTGTTTATTTGACCTTCTTTTGTAATTTACTATTCAAGATGTTAGTAGTCAGCTTATTTTTCGAAATAAAGGGTAACCTAATGTTATTGTGTTTTATATATGTTATGTGGAATTTCTGTTTAAAGGGTTTATTTAAAAGCTTATTTTGTAGTTATCCGAACTTGGGGCATAGATTGTCGAGGTTAATGAGATGGAGAGAGCGTATATCGATTCGTTAGAATGATGTTTACTTTCTCTAAGCTAAGTTTTATTGTATGAAAAACCTACTTAGGTTTACTTAGGAGTTTAGTTTGTGATCAAGGGTTGGAAAACAGTAAGTCAATCAATAAGTTTCTAGTATAATTAGAATACAAGTAGATCATTAAGTACTATTTCGGAGCTTACTAATAATTTAATGCTTTTAGCCTGGGTCAACTAAGAGAAAGAGCTCAAGTGAAGGATCAGTAACCACGCTGAAGCAATTATAGTGGTTAGTTTTTCTAACAATTTCTATCGGTCCTGGGTTTTTGATAAGTATTGAAGAGTGAGTTGACTTTTGAGGTCGTTCAACACTTCAAAAAATGAGGTGGGGAGAACAAATTTGTTCTGATTGATCCAAAGGAAGCCTTGATGATCAAAATAGATTAAGTTAAATATAACTTTAAATCAAGGTTTAGTTTGAAGATCCAAGGAATACCTTGATGATCTGTTTTTTCAGCAAATTTATATTATCAAAAGCTAAGGATAGGCCTTGATAAATAGAAGATTCAAGTTTAAGATAAGTTATGGATTTAAAAATACTTTCAGGGTTGTAATTTTAAATGATGTTAATTTTTGAATAATTTTGGTTATGTTTTAGGTGGTGAAGCGAAAAAAAAGACGGTCTCGTGAGAAGCAAGACATTTTTAATGAATTTGATAAAACTATCTTTAAACTTTTCTACTAACTAACTTCTGTACATTTTATTCAAAATTTTTCAATTTTCCAAAAGTTTTCAAATTAATTTACTGCAGTTTCTGATGATAGGAACGACTTGGGTATCTTTTTATGAGTCATTATTTTTGTTATATAAAAGATCTATAAAGCACCAAACAGATATTTGAAGAAGATGAATCATTTGTTCAAGTAAAATTGTTTTAATATTAAGGAATGAAAATCTAAATTTACTACATAGAAGATTCTGAAGACAACAACTTTTTGCGGTTTGCTTCGTACTGTCATGTAGTATCTTGGTCCGCTTTTCAATCAATGTTCATGCCGTGAATTCGTTCTTCATCCAATACCTGGTACTTTCCGAATTGTTTGAAATATTGGCATTGATTTATTGAGACGTAGAGACATTTCTATTAAAGTGTCTATTCCATCTAACATTTTGCTGTTTTGAATTTTTGTCTTTTTTCTAATTCTAATTTTTCTGATTTTGAGTTAGTTAAGACTTTTTGAGACTTTTAGTGGCACCAGATGGGCTAAATGCCAGTGGTAGCATTCTCATAGAACAAATTCAGATAAGGAACACGGTCTGTTCTTCACGCTATCTGATCTTCGTTCTGATATATTCGTGCAACTTCTTAGTCTAATACCAATCTTAATCTCACTTTTTTTCGTTTGTGCAAAAATTTACTCTTGATCAAAAATCAGGCGATGATCCAGACCTTTGCAGCAAATCATTAGACAAAAACTTTTGAAACAGTTAAAAACGAGAAAAAATAATTCCTAAAAAAAATTCTTGATTATTTTTGTCAGATTAAAAAATAGTTTTTTTTTAAAATTCAATTCAAACATAAAACTTGGAAAGAAGAGACGAAAAAATTTGTTTCGTTGTAATAATTTTGAAGGCGAAAGCAAAATCTGACTTACATTTTGAAAATCAGAAAGTTTGATCAGACAAAAACGAAAAAAAAAATTCAGAGAAAAACGGATGAAAAAACCAATTAATCATTCAAAAACACTCACTATCAAATTATTTCTAAAAATTATTTGTCTTAAATTGACTCTAATTTTAAAAAACAACAATCATGAAAAACAAAATTGAAACGACAACATTTTTATTTATTTAATTAATTATCTTTTTCGTTCTTTTGTTATTAAATTTTATTGAATATTTTCATGATTTCTTTTTAAAAAAACACCAGTAAAAACGATTATTGTAATTATTTTTAGTTCAACTGAAACAGATTGATACAGATGCCATATGACTGCTCGCTTGCTCAGAACGAATACTATTGATCTGAATCTGGAATTGTGCTTGAGGGATGAGAAAAAGTTTCTAGTGTCCATTTGAACTTATTTCTTTGTCAGAGAACATTATAAAATGGTTTTGCTATAGTTGCTTTTTTTAAACATTTTTACTCCAAAATTTTAACATTCCAAGAATTTCTTGGATTTTCTTCTTATTTGATGGAGGCCGAAGTTTCAATTTTACATTTGTTCCTGATGTTAAGTGAATAATTGTATTACTTTCATTTATATGCCCGAGCAATTTAACACGAGTGAGAAAGATAAGTGAATTGTCTATGGCTACTTTCATGTTTTCTTTAAGTAAAATTTGGTGATATTTTTCTAATACTTTAAACAATTTTTGTTTCGTTTGTGAATGTATAAAAACATTGGCTGAGTATTTGATTATGTTTTTACTAAGAATGAGTGGTCATGAAGTTTTTCATGAAGGCTCAAAAAGCTGCGGGTCCTATGGAAATTCCATAGAAGAGCTCTTAAATTCGTATTGTTGGTTTCCAATAACGAATGTGTAAGATGTCGTGATTGCTCGTCTGATGGCATTTGATTATATGCGCTGTTGATGTCAGTTGTGGTATAATACTACCATTCTTTTTAGTGAGTAGTACATGGATTGGTTCTATGGGCAGATAACATTTAGGTTCATCAATTTGGGAAATGAGATATCTTGCGTCTAAATCAACCTTCAGTGATTCGTCTTTAGCGAGAAAGATAACGTGATTTATCAAAGTAATTTCTTTTGGTTATTCTTCTTTGCTTACTGGTGATATGACTTCATATTGCTCCAGAATGTCTAATAAATGTTTTACTTTGTCTTGTAAGTGAATTAGTACTTTTTTTGCTCGTTGCTTTTTGAAAAGTGCGTCAAGTTTAAAAGGGAGCTGTTATAGCCAATCTGTTTTTCAACGTCAATTTTAGATGTAGCATAAGCCTTTGGGTTTTTCATAAATAGTTCTGCAAGTTGCTCAAATTTTTTTTGTTTGATTGGAGAATTTTGGAAGTTAAACATTGTAAATAGTTTTTGTTGGTCACTTGTGTATTTTGAAGATTGAAATTTTGGTTTAAAAAGTGTATTTTTGTGAAATAATCTGTGTTTCGTTTTGAATCGCTAGTTATGTTTTTATTTGATAATTCTTCGTTGAGAGTTGTTGATTGGCAAACATCTAATAATTGTAGAATATTATTTACTCTAAATGCTCTTTTTTATGTCGGATAAAATGTTGCATTTGTATCGCAAAATCCTAAAAGTCCTACGGCTAATGTGATTTTATAAGGTAAATTGTTGTATACATTTAGAGATATTATATCTGAGTTTGTGCCTTTTGCATATTTAATGATGAAAATGTTGCTCTAAAATCTTTATGAACTGGTTTGAATTCAAGGTCAGACATGTATAATTTTTGTTTATTTCGATCGCTATTATATTGACGTTCTTAACCTGTAGAGAAGTTATATAGCTTACCTGATAATGGTTTCAAGTGTTTGCGTTGTATTATTTATTCTTGTTTATTTGACCTTCTTTTGTAATTTACTATTCAAGATGTTAGTAGTCAGCTTATTTTTCGAAATAAAGGGTAACCTAATGTTATTGTGTTTTATATATGTTATGTGGAATTTCTGTTTAAAGGGTTTATTTAAAAGCTTATTTTGTAGTTATCCGAACTTGGGGCATAGATTGTCGAGGTTAATGAGATGGAGAGAGCGTATATCGATTCGTTAGAATGATGTTTACTTTCTCTAAGCTAAGTTTTATTGTATGAAAAACCTACTTAGGTTTACTTAGGAGTTTAGTTTGTGATCAAGGGTTGGAAAACAGTAAGTCAATCAATAAGTTTCTAGTATAATTAGAATACAAGTAGATCATTAAGTACTATTTCGGAGCTTACTAATAATTTAATGCTTTTAGCCTGGGTCAACTAAGAGAAAGAGCTCAAGTGAAGGATCAGTAACCACGCTGAAGCAATTATAGTGGTTAGTTTTTCTAACAATTTCTATCGGTCCTGGGTTTTTGATAAGTATTGAAGAGTGAGTTGACTTTTGAGGTCGTTCAACACTTCAAAAAATGAGGTGGGGAGAACAAATTTGTTCTGATTGATCCAAAGGAAGCCTTGATGATCAAAATAGATTAAGTTAAATATAACTTTAAATCAAGGTTTAGTTTGAAGATCCAAGGAATACCTTGATGATCTGTTTTTTCAGCAAATTTATATTATCAAAAGCTAAGGATAGGCCTTGATAAATAGAAGATTCAAGTTTAAGATAAGTTATGGATTTAAAAATACTTTCAGGGTTGTAATTTTAAATGATGTTAATTTTTGAATAATTTTGGTTATGTTTTAGGTGGTGAAGCGAAAAAAAAGACGGTCTCGTGAGAAGCAAGACATTTTTAATGAATTTGATAAAACTATCTTTAAACTTTTCTACTAACTAACTTCTGTACATTTTATTCAAAATTTTTCAATTTTCCAAAAGTTTTCAAATTAATTTACTGCAGTTTCTGATGATAGGAACGACTTGGGTATCTTTTTATGAGTCATTATTTTTGTTATATAAAAGATCTATAAAGCACCAAACAGATATTTGAAGAAGATGAATCATTTGTTCAAGTAAAATTGTTTTAATATTAAGGAATGAAAATCTAAATTTACTACATAGAAGATTCTGAAGACAACAACTTTTTGCGGTTTGCTTCGTACTGTCATGTAGTATCTTGGTCCGCTTTTCAATCAATGTTCATGCCGTGAATTCGTTCTTCATCCAATACCTGGTACTTTCCGAATTGTTTGAAATATTGGCATTGATTTATTGAGACGTAGAGACATTTCTATTAAAGTGTCTATTCCATCTAACATTTTGCTGTTTTGAATTTTTGTCTTTTTTCTAATTCTAATTTTTCTGATTTTGAGTTAGTTAAGACTTTTTGAGACTTTTAGTGGCACCAGATGGGCTAAATGCCAGTGGTAGCATTCTCATAGAACAAATTCAGATAAGGAACACGGTCTGTTCTTCACGCTATCTGATCTTCGTTCTGATATATTCGTGCAACTTCTTAGTCTAATACCAATCTTAATCTCACTTTTTTTCGTTTGTGCAAAAATTTACTCTTGATCAAAAATCAGGCGATGATCCAGACCTTTGCAGCAAATCATTAGACAAAAACTTTTGAAACAGTTAAAAACGAGAAAAAATAATTCCTAAAAAAAATTCTTGATTATTTTTGTCAGATTAAAAAATAGTTTTTTTTTAAAATTCAATTCAAACATAAAACTTGGAAAGAAGAGACGAAAAAATTTGTTTCGTTGTAATAATTTTGAAGGCGAAAGCAAAATCTGACTTACATTTTGAAAATCAGAAAGTTTGATCAGACAAAAACGAAAAAAAAAATTCAGAGAAAAACGGATGAAAAAACCAATTAATCATTCAAAAACACTCACTATCAAATTATTTCTAAAAATTATTTGTCTTAAATTGACTCTAATTTTAAAAAACAACAATCATGAAAAACAAAATTGAAACGACAACATTTTTATTTATTTAATTAATTATCTTTTTCGTTCTTTTGTTATTAAATTTTATTGAATATTTTCATGATTTCTTTTTAAAAAAACACCAGTAAAAACGATTATTGTAATTATTTTTAGTTCAACTGAAACAGATTGATACAGATGCCATATGACTGCTCGCTTGCTCAGAACGAATACTAAAACCTAGTGGTCCGATTCTAGATAACAAGATCCAAAAATAACTAGGTTATGTTTTTGGAAATAGGTTTGTTTCTAAGGCAGCCAAAGCTTGGCGTGGATAACTAAAAACCAAACATTCTAACTCGCAACGGCAAATCATTGGCTTACGCTGGTAAAGTATTACAGACAATTTTTTCTATGATTTTTTTGAATTGCCGAGTCTTAAAGCAAGGAGCGCCGATCATTGTGGGTCAAGAAATTTGAGCATTTCGATTAAAAAGCGGACACTTTCACAGATCCCATAAAATCCATAATTTCATCTTCCTATTTCGCAACGGAAGTGGTCAAAAATAACTTCTCGTGGCTACCAAGTTTTTGATATGAGTAAACTTTCACGGTTATTTAGTGATATTCTTCATCTGATATTGACTCGTTAATTCCTTTGTTAATTATATTTGCATGTCTTGTTAATTTAATTTTATAGAGGAAGATTTTGAAGCTAAAAATGTGGAAAAAGCATGTTTTGAAAAGTTTTATGTTTTACTGTCGACACTTCTGCTGAGTTTTGTGAACAACTAAACTGTTTCACAAGAACACGTGATCGAAATAATTCTACAAACATTTTCCTGATCTTTTCATGCCTGGAAGCATGGTGCTATTGACTGAAGAGAGGCAATGCTAACCAGAAACACCAACGATTTTGCTGAAACTTGGTCAGAAACACGAAAAGTTAGAGCGGCAATTTTGCGGTGGTCTTACGAGAGATAACAAAATAATAAAGTTCAAAACAACAACTGAAAGCGACGAGGGAATCACTCCAAATTGAATCTGGGTTCCGTTTAGCTGGCGGCGGCCGCGGCAGAGTTCTCTGGGCTTTTCAAGGAAAAGTGACGGTCATATCACCGTGCGTGGGACCAGATTTGGATTGTCAAAATCTGCCGGCACTTCAAAAGGATTTAAAACTTCTCGCGGAGTTGGAAAAGTCCCGTTACTTATTAAACATAGGGAATCATATGGAGTAAGTTAGTGCTATTCCATTAACAGTGAAGTACGGAAAACCCCCACGAGCACCGCTATAGCCACTTTTGGTAAAATCAGAGCTAGTTACCAGTTTATGACATTCGACTAAAGTTTCGGTTTACAGCTATAACCAAACTTGCATTTTTGCTTTTACTTTGTAAATCATTTTTGTTCAACTTTCGAAATTCAAACACAAAAACATGGACTGGGCAATTGTGCAAAACTCAAACTGCTCTGCTCAAAATCTTCAGCAAACTAACGATATCAACATATATAATAATAATATTACTCATGTGTTTTACAACCATCATCATTATCCCAATTACCCGCCACAAAATCAGTACCCACATTTTAGCCCCAATCCAAACAACCCCGAAAACAACTTCGCTTTTTATTCGCCATCTTGTAATCAGTTTGAACCAAACCAACAGACGTGTGTCGAATTTCGGGACCCGACACCGCATCGATGTCTGAAGACCGAAACGAACTTTGCTGCACCAACGACTGAGTTTTGCTGTCGGAGTGAAACTTCAGTGTCGAAAATGACAGCAGAAAGCGATGCATTCCAACAGAATCTGGAAGAACCAAACAAGAATTCAGGTTTTTTGGTGAGTTAACACCAAAACACCTATGAAAATATAAAAACAGGTGTTATCGGCTCTTGGAAATTATTAAGATAAAAAATGGACCCAACTTTTTCAATAAGTTCTGTAAGAATGGTATTAAAAAACACTGGTGATGTTTTTATTACACATGATGATGTTTATAGGTCTTTAAAAGCAATCATAAAATTAAAAATTCAGTTATATTTTCAAATATTCTTTGAGTTTCAGGCTCTTGACATTGACGACATTGATGAAATTTTGAATGAATTGGACCCAAACATTTTCTCATCATCAAGTCCTCAACAGAAGAAGAACCACACGCAAACTTGCAGTTTCAGATCGACCGGTATTGAAAACAATAACTGTCAATCATCCGATTTATCTTCAAAACTTGACGATATCCCAAGTTTAAACATCATTACAACTAACCCTGACAAGGTTCAACATGGAACCGCTATGACAACAACTAACAATATAATTCAGAACACAAACACAACTTGGCAGAAATACGACGAAGAATTCAACGAAAATATGGAGCAAAACGAGACAAAAGTCTCTCCAATTTCACAGTTGATTTCTTTTTCCCAGATGAGCCGAAAGTGGTTTGAAAGTATGAACCCGAAAACTCCGAATTCAGAAGACGGTCAACAAAACTCTAAAATGACACCGTCACAATACGATGACTTTAGTTCGACACCTTATGTACCTGTTCCGACAATGTTGAACTATGACAATAATCGAGATTTCAACGACTGTATTGGTAATCAGTACAGCAGTGATCATCAAATTTCAAATTGTCATCAGTTCAATTCAGTGAGTAGCGACCAGAAGATAGACGAAACATCACCACTGATGTTGAATTACATTAACTACACTAACAACACAGACGCGGCAACGTGCCAAAATTTTTCACCGGCTATTTATAATTTACCAAATTGGAATTCGCCCTCGGGTTACGATTCCGGATTCGACAGCAGCGCAAATTCTTTCCACGGAAACTCGCCCAAAAGCCTCTCAATGTCGCCGAGCAGTGCCCAATCCGGACCCTCTAGTCCATCGGAGAATGACATAATGATGACGTCATATCCGAGAACTTGTGTAAGTGGAGGCTGTTCGGGAGAAGTGGCGGGGAAAAACTCGGAGGGCATTTTGACCAGTTTGGGCACAAAGGAACTGGAAATGAGGATGTTGCAGGACTACTTGATAAACAACCACAGTGCATTCAAAAGGGGACCCAGGAAAAACGATCCGGCTATGGAAAAAAGAAGGACTCACAAGTGCAACTATGAAGGTTAGTTATTACAAAGGCTGCATCCAAAAGTATTCGAAATTTAAAAAAAATCGCGAAACCTATTGGGTCTCGCTAAGTTTGCCCCTATGTTACCTACTATCGAGTTTCCACCCCTCAAAGGAATTAATTCAACCGTTAAGCGCAAACGATTTTTGAAACGTGTGACTAATTATTTCTTGTAATAGTAGGATACTTATCACTAGACCCAAGTTTCTTTTTAACAAAATAGTAATACTTATTTCCGAACTTCATTATTTAATTCGACGATCGACCCTTTAAAATCTTTCTAAAAACGGCTATGAAAAATTTGATCAAATATCCAAATTGATGAACGTTTCTATTCCAGGGTGCACCAAAGTCTACACGAAAAGCTCCCATCTAAAAGCCCACATTCGACTGCACACAGGTAAATAATTATTTTTTCTTTCTGATTTTTTTACAACTAATTTTCTGTTTTTTTTTCAAGTGAGGTGCGTCAACCTTGGCTGCCCAAAACAATAAATAGTTATAAGCATAGCCAACTCACATTGGAAAAGGGTAACAAACGCAAGGAATCAGGAAAAAAATTGACTTGTTTTTTAAAAAAAACTTCAACATGCAAATATTTTAGAAAAAATAGATGCCTTTAAAGCTCTTTGAAATTAGAAAACAATTCAAGTTTGATGTATTTTTGATAAAATTAAGCCAATTTGAGAAAACTGGATCATTAGGTAAACATTTTAGTAAACTGATAATCGAGTTCCATTTTCTAAATTAGAATTCGATCACGTTTTTCGTGATCTGCACATTTTCGCTGTTCGATAAAGGAATTTACCTTCCATTTAGCAAAAGTAATCAAAAGTCGATCCGCAAAAAATCAAAACTGAGCGTCAACAATTTTTAGGAATTTTTCCTCGAAAAAACCCTAAAAATCAGTAAAACCTTTATAAGAGTGCTCACTACTTTCAATAATCATAAAATTGAAGCTAAACTACTAAAACCTTTCCAATTAAAATTATTTTATTTTATCATAACTTTGACACACAAACATCATATAATCTTCACTCGTCGCTCCAGTTTAGTCTAAGGAATCCAACATTTTAAACCTGTAATGATTGACATGGGAAAAAACCTGTGAAAATCTTACTTGCAGATTGATACAGAGCAGGTCAAAAAAATTTTAAAAATTGTACTTTAAATTTTTTAAAGCACAAAATATCAATTTTAGCAAGAAAAAGTCAAAAGAGGCCGAGCTTTTTGTAAACACGCGCGCCGTTGATTGCTTCTAGGACCCTGAAATCCAGGGAATAGTTTTCAAACATATTCTAAGTTAAATGCGGAATCCGCTCAATAAACTAAAGCTTAACTCACAAATAAAAGCTTCTTGCATAATTTTGTCGGCAGATTTGTTGTGTCGTGGAATTCCCAAAAAGCGGGAAGATCAAGGAAATGAGTGAAAAGATCTAAGAAATCAGCTTAACATTTAGGGTTGTAGTTTGACTGAGACAGTTTTCTGTGGATTGGATTACAAATGAAAGATCAAAGAAAAATAGATATTGCGGATTCCACGACAAAGCCTTTTTAAAGTTGCCGCGGAATCTGCGGAATGAAAGACCTTTACTTTTTAAATGCTCAAAATAAGTTTGGATTTAGTTTTTTGGCTAAATTCAGTTCAAAATCATGCTAATTGGAAGAAAATTTAAGTTTTTCTCTAGAAAAACAAATGGCTCAAAAAACGGAGCTGTTAATTAAATTCCAACAAATTTTAATTTCTCCGTTTGTTGATTTTTTTTAAACTTCATAAAGGCTTATTGGTTCTGAAACAGCTTATTAGCGATTGATTTTTGAAAAAAAATCGAAAGTTGAATAACTGCCAAAATCACCAATTGCTTTTCTTTCTCAATTTTTTTATCACTTTCTAACTATCTGTTGGCTTTGTTCCTTAGGTAGCGTTGCTGAAACATCACCGTAGCTAAGCACAATCACTCTTGGCTATAAATAAGCAAAAAAAACTCTGAGCCGCAATCATCGACACATACAAAACGTACAACTTTTTATTGTTTCTCCATTCTTGTTTTCTAGAAATTAAATTTTTGTAAGATTTCTTGCAAAGCAAACCAATTTTATGAATTTTTGTTACTACCGATCGATTATTGAGATATCTCTCAAAATAATAACTCTCTGAAACAATAAGTTTTAAATCGGAACAGACAAAATTGCATACAAACTCAAGCCAAAATTATACAAGACTGCTCGTATCAGGGCGAAGCCCTGAAAAATCCGACTGCCTTTTAAGGTCTATGGAGCATTAATAAGATAAAAAATTTCAATGAAAAAAAAAATTTTGAAAAAAATTGAGATTTTATGTAAAAACATCCCCCCACACGTCAAATTAAGTACAAAGTGATAGATTTTGCGCCTATTAACAAATCAATTATGGCATATAAGCTTCCTTGAACCAATTTGGAACGATTTCTAAGACGGATTAAATCTCCATTACGAGTTAATAGCGCGAAATTTATCGCGCGTTAATTGTCCCAAATTGGCCAAAATGGTAATCTTTAAACCCCATAATTTTACGAAAAATGATTACAGGTAAATTATCTTTTCAAATTCAAGCTCAAGGCAACAATAGCTTTCGAATGATATAAAAAAATTTCGTCAAAAACTGCTAGTTAAAAAGTCGAAATTTGTCTGAAGAAAAAAAACCCAACCCGAGCACAAATATTCCGTTACTTTCGTATCGATAGTCGGAACAACAAGTTTAAGAACGCAACGACAATTTTACTCAAAATTGTGCAATGAAATGGGCAGCGGAGGATGATAAAAAAAACTGACTCTTATTTTAACACGAGTATTGTTTGCGTAATTGCTGCCAAAAAGGTTCGTGATAAAGTTTTTACAGAAATTATTGATTTTTTTTATAAGGTTGACAAGTCTTAGATTGTTTTTCAACAAAATATGAACAAACATTTACTTTTTTTAGGGAAAATTTTTGATATTTTCATTAAAACCAGTCAGAAATGAAACTAATAGTTGTTTTTGATTTTGAAATATTTGATAACAGGATATTTTGTCACCGTCAAATCAACCGACGTACAAATTACCAGACAGCGCAAATAGAAATACAGCGGTTTGATCAGGGACGGATCTAGGTTTTTCTCGAGGGGGGGATTTTCAAAAAAATTCGAAAATTTTGTCAACCTTTTTTTTAGGTCGACCGAATTGATTATTCGAGCTCTCACTACGGACGGTTTAGTCCCTGTTTTGGCCAAATTTTCTGCGGCGCAGGCAAAATTTTTAATAAACAGTCCAAAAATGGAGTTTTTAGGGACTTTTTGGAAAATTTTGACCAAAAAATTGCGTTTTTTCGGCGCGCGCTCCCCCCTCAAAATTAGTATATATTCCAAGGCGCCTTTAGAAAAATTTTAGGGTCGGTCGGCCAAAAATGGATTTCTTAAAAAGTACCAAAGGGTCGGGGGGGGGGGGGGTCGAATCCCTGAGGGGAGAGGGGCAACCGTCCCCTAAATCCGCCCCTGGTTTTGATAGAGATCCGTTTTCTAAATTAAGATGGAAGCGGTCAGAAAGTTTAGTGGTACTTTCATAACAGACCATATCCTTGTTTACATTATGAAATGATGCTAACCGAAGCAAAAAAAAAATAGTTTTCTTAAAACCCAGCCCCTATCCGAAAACAAAAGACATCAACAAGAATTGAAAACTTGCCTAAGTTTACTATGAACTCATTAATTCTCGTTTTTCTGTTCTTGGAGCAGCAATGATAAAAATGAATGATGATTTAATTTTGAGCAGGAGAGAAGCCCTACTTGTGCACTTGGGAATCTTGTGGGTGGAGGTTTGCCCGCTCCGATGAGTTGACTCGCCATATGCGCAAACACACAGGGGCGAGACCTTTCCACTGTCAGATCTGCGACAGGAGATTCTCCCGCTCGGACCATCTAACTCTCCACTTCAAACGACACTTGCCCCTGCAGGCCATGATGAAGAAAATGTGAACTAAATTTGATTGAGTGATGATTGAGCTGGATAATATAGATCTCTTCTGCGATCTCTTATCCCCTCCCTTCGCCTCCCCTCGCATTTCAAAGTAGGGGGATTTGTGTAATGCTATTTGCCATCTATCCCAATCCTTTAGTATGCAAAAGGGGAATAGTTGCTTAATACTCATCAAAAGTTTCGAATTTTGCTCAATAATTATTTGTTTTTTCAGATTGACGGGTCTTTAATTGTTTTTCAACAAAATATGAACAAACATTTTTTTTTCAGGGAAAGTTTTAATACTCATTAAAAGTTTCGAATTTTGCTGAATCAGCTTTTGAAGAGTATGGATTTTTTGTACAAAAAACAGCAGAGGAGGGTAGGCGAAGAGACGCCCGATTGAAAAATGGAAAACAAAATCACATTTGACGATTTTCACTGTCGAAATGATCATCATGTTATCATGAAACTCATTTAGCAAGAAACCATCATGTGCACATATTCAAAAGTTTTCAATCACTATCGGTGCGTTTTGACACTGAACTGCGGTTTGTTTGATGGTCTATTTTGATTGAAAACCTGACTTGAACTTACACGATATATCCTTGGTGAAAAGTAACCGATGCGCTGTATTTTAGCTTCCACCCGTAATTTTCTTATTCTTCCAAATTTAGAAAAACTCCTAAAACAATGAAAACAAGATACACTAAAAAAATTCTCGGGTGGTTTTTTTTGCGAGTGAAGTTAAAAAAAATGTTATGATTCAATTATAGAATGATGCGGTGTATGATGTAATAATGTACCAGTTTGCAAATTATCCAAACATGGCCCTGTACTCCGAATAATCTGTGTAAACGCCAGTTATTTGATTATAACTGTAGACAAATGACATAATTTGTAAATTAATATACCGCAATTGTATTGTAAACTACTACGCTTTAGCATAACACTATCTATATGAATTGACATATATTGACCGTGAGACAATTCAAGGCATCGATACCCACCCATATTTTTGACCATCTGATAGCTTAAAGTTTCTATGTTTACCAGGAGCAGATTTTTATTTATGTTTGGCAAACTTTTTTTATAGATTAACTACCCGGGTTGACCAAAACTTCTTATTTTACAATTTCCATATATGAGAAACTTCTTGTCATACAATTTCATACAATTCCATACGTACAGAAAATTGTATGAAAACTCTATGATATGCATTTTTCCATATATGAAAGTTGTATGATAGGTGTTTTCCCATAAACCAAAAATTTTGATTTTTTCTTTCTTAAATTAGTTTCTGAAAAATTTTCGGTTGTGTTTGCAACCGAACACAAGTGACAAAGACCTTGGTTACTCAAAATACCGAAGGTCGGACGGTCTTGCATTTACAATGCATAGAAAACGACCTGAAATTGGCGGTCTTTCACAATTCACATAACAAAAGTAACAAACTTTTATTTTTTGGCAAAATTTTTTAATGATGATTATTTCAAATTTTTGAAGTTTCAATTTATCAAACATTGATCAAGTCATACATTAACACTCCATGAAAAAAAGAAGTAGGAATTTTCAGCGTTTTTGAAAAAAAAAATTGCGTGAAAAGAAAATAAAAGCCAATTTTATCGTATCCAGGACTACGTTATGCACACAAAACATTAAATTTTGCATGCAAAAAAAAATTTGCGAAAAATGTTTGTTTGCGTACGAAATTCGATTTGCGGTTGAAAAAAAACAAAAAAATTTTTGGGCCAAATTTTCAAAATTACATGGGAATTGCATGATAAACACTTTTTTCAAAAAACGAAAACCTCAGTTTTTTTATCACTAGGCTGTTTTAATAGAATCAAACAGCCACAGAAATAAGTTTATACCAGTTTTCAACCATTTTTAGAAAGTGTATGAAAATTGTATGACAAGCATTTTTCCGCACACTTGATGTATGGAATTGTTTGATAAGCATTTTCGGTGTATGGAGGTCAACCCGGGTAACTATAATTTTCTTTCCTTTGCTGTCCGAATCGATCACGTTCCAAATACGATCACGTTTCAAAACTTTATTCGACAGTAAGGTTTCGATGCAAAAGTTTAATTAACAAAATTAGCGGTCACAATCCCGTTCCCAGTAATATTTCTAAAACAGATCTGAAATAATCTTTTTCAGATCTAATTTCAGATCTGAAATAGGTTGTGAAATGTTTAAATAACGCTTGGATACTTTAAAGATTGGTTATTTCAGATCAAATTTCAGGTCTGAAGTTTTCTTTTTCTTGGTTATTTCAGATCTGAAAAAATCTATTTCAGATCTAATTTCAGATCTGAAATTTAGTTTTTCTAGGTAATTTCAGATCTGAAAAATCAATGATTCGGACTCAATTTTTGCTATTTTTGATTCATTTTTAGCTTCTGCTAGCTACTAGCAAGTACTCAGCAAAATTTCAAGTTGGAGACTGCGGAAGTATGTTACAGGTGTTCTTACAGTTTTGAAAACTTTTTAACACAGTTGAACAAGAAATTTAGTTCGAAAACAAATGTTTGTGAAAATATTCAGAAATTTTCTGACCGCTAGCTAACCTAAACCTAATTATGTATTGTAGAAACATCAAAAAATAAAAACTCCATGTTTAGCTCGAAGTGCATAAATTATAAAATAACAAAAGATTTCACAGATCTGATTTCAGATCTGAAATTTTGTTTTTCAAGGTTATAGGTTATTTCAGATCTGAAATTTTCCATTTCAGATACAAATTTCAGATTTGAAATTTGTAAATTCTTATCAAGATCTGAAATTAAGAATTTCAAATCTGAGAATCAACTTATGTAAAAAATAAAGAATTTCAGATCTTGCACAGAAAATCCCCTGGGTACGGAATATCATCGACGGTAGCAACATCAATCAAATGAAAACATCAATCCCAAACTTTTCATGGGAAGGTTCATCAAAAAACTTTAACTCCATTTTTTCCACTGAAACAGAAAAAAAAATCTTTGAGGCGGCGATATCTTTGAACACCGCTTGGGTAACCCGGAATGCCAATCGGGATAGAGTGTCTTATCATTTTTAGTTGACTTGTCATCCAAGTGTTGGCCACTTGAACATGAAATAATCTTAATAAATAAACGAGTTTTCACTCTGTACATGGCGACGAGTCCATTCGGGTCGAACACGGACGACAACCAACTTAATACGGAGCGTTGCATGACGAGTTACTTAAGCTCACAATTGATACCACGACTTTAATGAGTCTTTGTGTGGTCCCATTTCAAGCATAAAATTTGGGATGACGTTTCAGGATCAACTGATTTTTTTCCTTTCTCCGGAGCTGTCTCTGCTACCGGGTTCAGTGGTTCAGCTAGCTCAGTAACTTCAATACAAATGAAGTAAGTTTGAACCACTTAGTTTTTGTATAACAACTATATCTTGAATGAGCACAAATGCTTTCTCAGGGCTCTCGACGGAACCAAGATAGTCAACCATGTAAATTTTTTGCATTACTGCATATTTTGCTTCCAAATACATAGCCTGGCTGTTTTTTGTTGTTTTTTGATGTTTGCTTTAGAGCAAAACTAGCGCATGTAGTGTTAATCATGAGAGCCGAAGATGTACGCGTGTATTGAAATGCTTCCACATCTAGTGTAGACTTTTCTCGCCACAAGAAACGGAGAGACGATTGATCACATGTCAGTACACCAACCTGAAGGAATATGTTGGCGGGTACGGAAAATTGTGTTGCCGAGACGCTTTAAAACATGCAAGAAATTCTCATATAATTCGGGACTAATCTTAACCTAGAATCACAAGACTGAACAGAGTGTAATTATGTGTAGTACTGGAACCCATATTATTTGTGTCCTAAGCATACGCCCAAACAGCGGTACCATTACCGGCTTTTACTGTGACTTTAACTTGCTTTTGGATGTAACACCTGACAAGTTAAACATTTTACGGTTAAATCTAATAGTGCTCCGGAGGAACCATTTGCTTCTTAAGCTGACTCACGGGGTTGTGTACAAAAGAAAACACATGAAAGGAAAACGTTGACGTTTCTGTTTTTGGAAGTGAATTTCAACTCAATAATCTGTAGTAGGCACTTATAACTGCTGGAGGAAGAATAACCCATGTTGGTGGCAGAGATTATTGACAAACATTAGTGGCTGCTGATACAGACGATATTTTAGATGTTTTTAAGATTTTTTCTCAGATACTTCACTCTGTATATTTTGCGTATTAGACTATTTCGAAAGGTAAATACTACTGTTTTTCCAAAGAAAAACAGGTTACCCTTAACAGGGGATGCAACGTGGAAATTGTATTGTGCTCACTGTTTCTGCCTCCGCTGCAAAACTTTTGGCAAATGACTTGGATTTAAATTCTTCTGAACTATTTTGCTAGTGATAGCGAACTTTCGAAGCTTGTTATGGTATTATTCATTAAAATTTGAAAAAAGGCATGCCCATTAGTCACTCTGAACCAACACAGCAGATCGGTAGCAAATGAACTGAAAAAAAATGTAAACCATGCAAAAAAATTTTTAAGGTTCTAATGGTAGTGTTTTGAGACTCTGATGGCAGCCTGTAATACTTCTGACTCAGTCTCGATAAATAAAAAAAAACTTTGTCAAGAACATGTCAAGTTACAAGTTGCCAAATTTCATACCCAAACTTTTATACTCAGTTTCATGCTCGTCATTAACTTAGGAAGCTAAAACTTCAATAATCTCATAAAAAGTTTAAAAGAGATAACACCGTTTTTTCAAGCTTAATTATATTACGCGCACTGGAGTTCCATGGATAAAAATCAGATAAAATTGAATTTTATTGTCAGAGTCTACAAAAGTGAGAATTAATTGATTATAATTAGATAAAATCATGGCGTTGCGGCGCTTTGGTAGTGATGGTGCGCAGCAATCATTTGATTGCAATTTCAAATTGCACGTGCCTTTGAACTGCCTTGATCGCGTTCACGTTATAGGTAAGGGTACGATTCAAAGTGAAGGCGCTCCTGAATTGCCCAAAACACACATGCCATTATAATGGTAGTGAGCTACGATTCAGTTCCTGATAAATGGCGAGCCAGTATAGATCGCTGCGGCGCAAAAAAACGGGGTGGGGGCGTACGACACAAGGACGGGCGGTGGTCGGGCCCACAACGACGGTTCTTTAACATATTGGGTACAAAGTTTTGGTTTTGACTAACTACGGTGCCTTCACTCGAACAATAATACGCTGCAAAAATGCGAAGACTGCTGATGTTGCAGGCAGGACATTGTGGAAGGCGTAAAAGTAACGGGAGTGTACCACTGTGTTGTGGGAGCAGGTTTTCATAACCTTAAATAGGCCTGTAGGTCTTTCATAAGGTATTTAGGTCTTTCATAAACCATTAAGTATTGAATGTTTCTTAGTAGTTATGGCGAAGGGGCAAGAGAAGTTAAAAAGATAGCATAGTATTAACACGGTGCCGTCGGAAATCGGTGCCACTGGAGTTGCATATTTAATCTTCGATCCTATTACTGCATGCTAAGGGAAGCTGTTATTGTATGGCCTGCTGAAATTTGATCCAAGATTCGATCCTATTACTGCTTGTTTGATTATAACTGTAGACAAATGACATAATTTATAAATTAATATACCGAAATTGTAAGCTACTACGCTTTAGCATCACACTATCTTTATGAATTGACAGATATTGACCGTGAAACAATTCAAGGCCTCAATACCCAATCTTAATTTTGTCCTTTTGATAGCTTAAAGTTTCTATGTTTACCAGGAGCAGATTTTTATTGTTCCGACTTTCATAACAAAAGTAACGGAATATTTGTCCTCGGGGTGGTTTTTTTCTTCTTCTTTTTAACTAGCCAAATTTGACGGATTTTTTTATACCATTCAAACGGTATGGTTGTCTTTCACCAAGAAATTTGACAAGAAATTTTACCTGTGATTATTTTTTGTAAAATTATGGGGTTTAAAGATTGACATTTTGGCTAACTTGGGATATATTTCGCGCTATTAACGCGTCAGCGGAGGTTTGATCCGTCTTATAAATTGTTCCAAAGTTGCTACTAGGAGCAAAATTTATCACTTTGTATTTTATTTGGCGTGTGGGGTGATGATTTTTTACAAAAAATCTCAAATTTAAGAAGAAAAATTTTTTACATTTACTTTTTTGCGATTATCACTGCTTCATAGACCTTGAAAGGCAGTCGGAACATTCAGGGCGTCGCCTTGATACGAGCAGTCTTGTTTCTGTTTGGCAATCTTTTTTTTGTAGATTAACTAACTTCCTTTTCTTTCTTTTGCTGGGTTATTGTTTCTAACAGCAAAACAGTTCGAATCAATCACGTTCTAAATACGATCACGTGTCAAAAATTTTTTCGACAGTAAATATTCGATGCAATGATTTACTTCACAACATTAGCGGTCACTATATGGTAGCAACATCTATCAAATGAAAACACCAA
>NC_087068.1:4217956-4267956 GCF_963678635.1 Symsagittifera roscoffensis | reverse complement strand
CGCGTGACCACTGTATCCGACGGTTCAATTACGTCCTTACTCGCCGCAGTTTTTTCCGCCTCGTCCTCCTCGACTGTCCAATCGCTCATGTCATTCTCCTCACTCTCGTCCTCGCTATATTCTACAATCCTCGGTTTTGCTGCCTTTTTTGCCTGTCCCATTGCGAATTTTTCCTTTTCCGCTTTCCGTTTGAATTTCGTCGGTACACTTGGACCCGGGATGCTTATTGTGGGCCCACTTGGACCCGGGGTGCTCTTCCCGATTTCACTTGGGCCCAGGGTGTTTTTCCGGTACTTGCTCGGACCCGGGGTGCACGCTTCGTATAAATCCTTGATTTGGCTTTCCTCAGCCGCTGTTCTAAAAGAAACACCACTTCGTCTTAATAACGCCCCTTTTTCCATTTTCACAGTATGACCAGTTAATTTATCGATTTTCAAAGGTAAACGTTTGTACCTCCTTGGATCCTTGGGGTCTGTTTTCCCCGTTTTCTGGTAGACTGTCGTTGAGCTAGCCTTGGGCCGTTTTAGCCCTCCTGGTTGTTTTGAGACTCTATCTGCCATCTCAGTGGCCTTGGGATCCCTGTCAGTTATCTCACTATCGTCCAAAATCCTTGGGTTTTTCCGTTGCTCAGGAGCGTATACTAGGTCGCTTCTCTTTTCCCAGTCTAGGGTCAGCTCCACCTCAGGGAGATTACTTGCCTTGTCTAAACAAGATAGCTTCTGATTAACAACATTATTCCAAGTTAGATTTTTCAATGATGGTATCTTTGTTAAATTTCGAAACGCCGTATTTGCTTCTCTTCCATGATATGCTTCAAAGGGTGTTAGTTTAGTCTTAAAATGTGGCACAAAACGTAAAGCGCTGAGCGCTCGAGATATCATTTCCCCAAATTTGTAATTCTTATTTTCCTGGAGATAAGTGAGCACGTAATTTTTTATTGACCCAATTGTTCTTTCGACCATCCCCGTTGCGCGATGATCCTTAACTGGAGATTTTATTAGTTCGATACCTTCATAGTTACAGAAACTTTGAATGTCATTCGAGAAAAACCCCGTTGCCTGATCCATATGCAACTTCCTTGGGTGTCCGTGAGTATTTATGTACTTCCTTAGGAACTTTAAGACATTCTTAGATTTATTACTTGAGCATATATATGCTGACGGCCAGTGCGAAAAAGTATCTACTGCAACTAGTACATATTTCTTTCTACCCCTTACATAATTGACTGGGCCCCAGAAATCTAATTGGACCAAATCGTTTGGTTCTTTAGGTACATAAGTTTCCCCAAGATCACGTTTTGGGATATCTGGTTTGAGGTTTTTACCTGCTTCTACGCAGCTTTTGCAGTACTTTGCCGTTGCGGCAATATTTCGATGCATCAAAGGGATCCACACATCCTTTGCGGCCGCAAACATCTTATCCCGACCATGGTGTTGGAAGTGTAGGCGGTTGAGGACTGCTGAAGACATGTCCTTAGGTATAGCTAATCGGCCGTCCATCCACAAACAGTTGTCCCGTACTGCGAAGTCATTATAGTGTTGGGCGTAATATGGTCCTAGTTTAGTGATGATTTCTCGGGCTCTTGGGTTTCTGTCTCTGATCGCGTCACGTATGGTCTTCATGATGGGGTCCTTCTCCAGATTAGCCTCGACTAACTTTAGACTTAAAATTTCCGGATGTTCCAATTTTTTGACAACTTTACTGTCCGACGGTATTATGGAGTACACCCATTTATCGCTCTGTACTAATGGGTAGGATAACCCAGGAAACTGATGAGGGAATGAGATGATAGTGTTGGATTTCTTCGAATTCGTTTGTTTTCGATCGATAATTTCGGGCGGTATTAACTCAATATCCGAGTCCGAACTGACAGAACTGAGGCTGGGGGGTTGGTTTAAACGATTAAGTACAAGGTTAAGGTTAACGTCTCCAGAGTTTGTTGAGGTATTTACAATAGCAGAGGTAATTTTATCGTGTTTTTCAGGTGAATTTACTGAGTTTTTACTATTCATGTTATTCATTTCTTGTATTTTGCGACTTGAAATTGCGTAGCGAGAACGATGTCTGAATTTTCTTCTTTGGTATTTGCATATTTCCGCCGGTATGCAAATCTCTTGAATCTGATTGGTCAACCGTCGGTTGCATGCAAACACGCCCTCTAGTGAGCGTTTACTCTCACTGTGAGTATTTGCATATTCAATTCTTCTTGTAGTCTCATTGGATGCTACAAAAGTCGTTATGTCAAGGCATGACTGGTCGCCCTCTACCGCCGGTATTGGCTTTAGATATTTCACATTTTGACCCCTAGGCTTCATTTGGGCCTTAGGATTTAGAGCTTCATTTATCATTTTTATTTTCGCCACTATAAAACTTTCATCGTAGCGACTGGTCTCGGGTGCCGCTGCAGATGGGAATCGGGACAGATAATCTGCCATTCCCATTTTAGACCCCTGTCTGTGTTCAACTTTAAAGTCGTACGGCACTAAACGATCGTACCAACGCGTTAGTCGGCTGAAAAACGTTTTATTTCCTTTCGGAGATGAATTTAATAACGTTAGCAGGGCCTTATGGTCCGAAATGACTGTGAAGTAACGGCCATATATGTAATTGCGAAAATGTTCCGTAGCCCACACTATTGCAAGTAATTCTAATTCGTTCGTGGAGTATTTTTTCTCAGCCGGGTTAAGATAACGCGATGCAAACGAAATGGGATGCCACCCTGCCGCCCCATACTGTTCTAACACGGCCCCCAAACCATCGTGGCTAGCGTCACAGATAATTCTAGTCTCCCGGTGTATGTCGAAATGTCGTAACTCGACAATATTTTTCACTAGCGATTTTAAATGTTGGAACGCATTTTCGCAAACATTAGTCCAAACAAAATCGTTGTTTTGACTTAGTAATGGCCTTAGCGGTGCGCTTAATTCTGCGAGTTTGGGTAAAAATTTGTGTAAGCTGTGGAGTGAACCCATCAGTGATTTCAATTGCTTCCGCGATTTAGGGGATTTCAGATCTTCAATTGCTTGTGTTTTTCTTACTAAGGGTGTAATACCACTTTCCCCAATTCGAAATCCGAGCCATTCGCACTCTGTTTTCGCAAATTCGCATTTTTTTAACTTTAAAGCAACATTAGAAATATCCAACTTTTTCAATATCTTCGCGACCAACGCGATGTGTTCGATCTTAGTTCCTTTCGAAGAAATTAAGATATCATCAATGAACGCGTTAGCTTGAGGGAACTCTTTAAGCAAATTGTCAATTACTTTTTGGAATTCCGCCGGCATTGACGTCAACCCGTAAAATCCGTTTTTAAAACGATAAGTTCCTGTGGATTTCCCACCAACAAGCGAGAAATTGCATTGCTCACTCGTATTTTGGTCTAACGCGACTTGTCCGTACGCATATGTGAAATCCAACGTTGTAAAATACACATTCCCCGCTTTTTTCTCCGCAATGATCTGGCTTACTCCGTCTATTAATTCGTCAATATTTGGCATTTGGTACTTATTTTTATGTACCTGCTTGTTTAACTCTCTCGATTCCAGTGCTATTTTTATACTTCCATCTTTTTTTACTTTAATTACGATGGGAGAGACGAAATACTTATCTGAGCATTCTTGTAGTTTTACGATGTGCCCTTCATTTATTAACCGATGGATTTCTTTATCCACCTTATCTTGCAGACTAATCGGCACCCTGCGTCCTTTTTGCTGTATGGGCTTCAAATTGTCAAAAAATTCGGCTCTTACTTTTGCATTCCGGATTTTCCCTATCCTAGTAAACAAACTTGGGTACAACTTACAGAAGTATGTTTGCAATTCGTCATATTTCTCCTCCTCTTGGCTGATTCCTTCCCCTGTGATTCCCATCACTTTCTTCCGCTGAACTAACTCGAGGCCCAGGGTGCCCATAAGATCCCGCCCCAGGATGGACTGATGATTCCCGGATATAACCGACACTTGTGCTGGTGCTGCCCAGCCGTTTAATGACATCATCACTGTTATCTTCCCCAGTATGTTTATACGATTGTTGTTATAATCCAGAAATTCGTCTTTCGAAGGTTGTAGTTGAATATTCGCCTTACCTAACGTTGCTTTTAGGTCGTTAATGCTAAAAATGGTGACTGGGGATCCACTATCGATCCACAACCACATTTTCTTCCCTGCTACTTCAACTTGCACGCGGGCCCCAGGGATCTTTAGTGCGGATTCATTCCTCTTCCTGTGTATTGACATTACCATGTAATCGTCCGATCCCGACGTCATGGATTCTTTTTCCCCGCACCCCTGCTGATTGACCCACGACACTGGATCTTCGTTCAAGTCAGTTACGTTCTGTGTACTTTGATGATGCTCACTTTCTTCCCTAACCAGTCCGACTCGTCCTCGTCCCCTCCACTGGTTAGTACCCCTTCTAACTCCTCGACATGTACGTTCAAAATGACCCAATTTTCGGCATGAGTTACATGTTGCTCCTCTTGCAGGACAGCTCGCAATGTGATCCAGGGTAAAGTTAGGTGCGTCGCAATTGTAACATCTACGATTGTTTCCGCTTCCTCCACTACTACTTGGTCCTTGGGTGTATCCTCCACGTCCCCCGCGTCCGCGACTTCGAAAAAATCCTTTTCCCCTCCTTATGTTACTCACTGGTTCTTGTTTTATTGAAATAGCCGGAGCTGTCGAAGCTGGTTTTCCTGTATATGATTTGTATGCGCGTTCCCCGCGTTCGTATGACAATGCGATTCTGTAGACTTCTTCCGGTAATTTTGTTGATCGCGATAATTCTCGTTGGCAATCCGACTCCCGCATATTCATAATGAAAATGTCCCGAACATTTTCGGCCGGATTTGCAAAATCACATCTGCCTGCTAGGGCGCTTAGTTCCGCATGGAACTTTTCGAACGTTTCGTTCTCACGCTGCTTTCTCCCGTAGAAAAGACCCCGTTCATGTGTTACATTCCTCTCTCTTTGGAACACGTTTTGCATCTCATCTAGAACCCGTGGGTACCGTTCAGTTTTGATGTTAACCGTCGGCTTCCGTGCTTTGAATATCCGCTGCGCCTCATCTCCGATACATAGGTATAGATTAGACTTTAACTTCTTTTCCGAATCAACACGGTTTTTTCCATTTACTTCTTCAGGCAACGCCGCGATAGCCGCCGCATTTAGAGTATTCGCAAAATAGAAATCATCGGGATCAATATCGTACTTTGCGATCATCCCCCAGTGAAACTTGATTATCCACTCTTCCCAATAGACTGGAGGTTCCGGTGTTCGTACTTCCCAAAATGCTACAATGTTTAATGGATTTTTCCCCCTCCTTGTTTCTCTGCTGGCTGCGCCATGTTAAAGTCGAATGTTTGGAATATGAAAAGATTGTAAATAAGTTGTATTTTTAGTCCAACTGTTAGGCATCAAATCGAAATCTTACTGCACTGTTTTATTTCAGATCGGAACAGACGTTAGAGATTACAAGGTCAAAGGAGCAGGTCTCTAGACAGAAAGAAAACAATTGATGGCATTTACATAAACTTAAAACTGGTCCCTATCTCAGTTGGCATGACATTGTGAGCCTGCGTAGAAGGGACATAAGCAAGGGAAACAGTTTGACTGTGTTGTGGGAGACGTAGAGGTAACGGGAGTGTACCACTGTGTTGTGGGAGCAGGGGTTCATAACCTTAAATTAAATTTCGGGTAAACATATTGAATTATTCTAAGTAGTTCTAGCGAGGGAGCAAGAGAGGTTAAGAAGATAGCGTCGTATTTACTCGGTGCCACCGGTTATCGGTGCTACCGGAGTTGCATATTTAATCTTCGATCCTATTACTGCATGCTAAGGGTTAGTTGTTATTGTATGGCCTGCTGAAACTTTTTGTATGGCCCGGGTACGCAAATAGTACCGTCTCCGCATGGTCTATCAGGTATACTATTTGAATAATAAATTTCTTGAGTGTGACTAGTTGAGAACTAGAGGCGAAAAAATTGCTCGAAGGATTTGCAAAATTGTCTGTGGTTACGCGTAGAGTTTGCTCTCACCAGCTGATGTCATGTTCGTATCTTGCCATTCTTTTCTAAGTCAAGACTCTGTTCACTCAAAAATCTTGAAGGCCGACCTAGAAGTCAGTTCTTCCGTATTTGAAACATATTCTCGAAACTCGCTTTCGGCGATCTTCATTTCGGCTATAATCCTGACATTATCCTATTGAAAGTCTTAAATTTCCAAAATCAACTTCTGTTCCTTAAAGCGAAATAAGGCGCTCGTTTTGCTTCTGACATTCCTCAAAGCGGAGAAGTGGCAATACATGATCATGTCTGTGTTGACTGGTAGAGTTCGAAAGTCAAGTTTGATGTCTTCGATCAAGTCTACACGATGGGGAGACCAACGACCGGTGAGTTGATGCTGGAAGCGCTGCGTATGTGTCAGTGTATTGTTCGATGGCAGTTTTGAGCTTTTACTGTACCATTTGGTTTGATCATTGAAAACACCATAAGTTTCCTTGAAAGTATATTAGCACTCTTCAAGCTTTGGTTTTGATGACTGCTGGTGTTTGATTGTCCTTGCTAAAACCAGCAGCTCCTTGTTGGGTAAAATTGCTTGACAAAAGAAATAACTGATTCTGTCAACGTAACTTCCAACTTTAGCAAGCCGGTCGCTATTATCAGTCGCTCGCTGGACTTTTTTCATGGTCTTTAAAAACGAGTGTGCTTCAAATTTTTGACAACTCATGAAAAACCGCATATATTGGAAACCATCTTAGTGTACTCCGACAGCACCCAATTACAGGGTTGGTAATTTCAAATTTTATGAACTTTTTTTGAAAATAAATTTTCCGTTAATTCTCAAAAACTACAAATAATTGAGAAGTCAAAATTGGAGTCAAGATTTACAACTCCTGGGAGTACCCTGACAGCACCCAACTACAGGGTAAAGAACTTTAAAAAATCACAAGAACATACCATCTCGAAAACTACAAGGATTTGAGCAGTCATAATAAGAGGCAACGTTTGCAACCCCTGAGAGTACTCTGATAGTCCCCAACTACAGGGTTGGGAATTTCCAAATTTGAAGAAAAAAAGATCGTTGAAGTTTTCTGAAAACTTTTTAAAAAAATTTCTAAAAACGTCAAATCTCGAAAACTACAAAGATTTGAGCAGTCATATATGGAAGCAAGATTCGCAACCACTGAGAGTACCCTAGCAGCACCCTACTAGAGGGAAAAAATTCAAAATAACTTTTTTAAATTACTTATTTTGAAAAAATCACAGAAAACGTACTATCTCGAAAACTGCAAGGATTTGAGCAGTCATATTTGAAAGCAAGGTCCGCATCTCCTGAGAAAACTCTTATAGTCGCCAACTGCAAGGTTGGGAATTTCAAATTTTGAAAAAGAAAATTTCGTTTGAGTTTTCTAAAAAGAATTTTGAAAAATTTACAAAAAACGTCATATCTCAAAAACTAAAAGAATCTACAGCACCAAACTACAGTGTTAGAGAAAGTTTAGTCAATTATTCTGTATTTTTTTTCTGAAATTTTTGAAAAAAAACGTATCTTTTACACTAAAGTATTCTTCTTACACTAAAGAGTTGAGCATTCTTCATTGTAATAAAAATTCCTTTTGGGAAAACTGACAGCATTCCACTATTGAGCTGTTTTTTTTAAACTAGGTGGAATAATCACTGAAATCGAATTGAAAAATTGAAAAAATCTTAACCATTTCAATATACGAATTAGCTTAAACGTGAAAAAATTCTTTCGTTTAGCAGCCAAAAAATTGCGTTGAAAAAGCCTAAATGTGGCGAGATAGTGAAGCCCACATTTAAATAAAAAATTCATTTTCTAAATTGATTTTCTGAAATATTTTGAAACAAAATTAACGAAAATCGTTCGTCGTACTCCTACACTAAAAGGAGTTGAGCATTCATCATTGAAATCAAAATTCCAAGTTTTTGGGAAATCCTGACAGCATTCCACTATTGGGCTGCTTATTTTAAAATAGGAGGAATCATCACTGAATTCAGACTGGCAAATCGAAAAAGTCTTAACCATTGCAATATAAGATATAGCTTGAACATGAAAAAAATCTCATGTTAAACATGCAAAAATATTGCATTGAAAAAGCTTAAGCGTGGCGAAATAGTGAAGCCCGCATTTAAATATATAATTTTTTTTTGTAATTTGATTTCCTGAAAAATTTTGAAAAAAAATTGTTCGTCGTATCTCTTACACTAAAAGGAGTCGAGCATTCTTCATTGAAATCAAAATTCCAAGCTTTTGGGGAACCCTGACAGCATCCCACTATTGGGCTGCTTATTTTAAACTAGGTGGAATAATCAATGAATTCAAACCGTAAAATTGAAAGAATCTTAACCAGTGCAATATACTATATAGCCTAAACGTGAAAAAATTCTTTCGTTGAATATACAAAAATTGTGCGTTGAAAAAGCTTAAACGTGGCGAGATAGTAAAATCCGCATTTAAGTATAAATTAATTTGTAATTTAATTTTTTGAATTTTTTTGAAAAGAAAAATTAACGAAAGTCGTTCGTCGTATCTCTTACACTAAAAGGAGTTGATCATTCTCCATCGGAATCAAAATTTCAACCTTTCGGTAAATCCAGACAGCATCCCACTATTTGGCTGCTTATTTTAAACTAGGTGGAATAATCACTGAATTCAACCTGGAAAATTTTAAAAAAATCTTAACCATTGCATTATACGATATTGCTTAAACGTGAAAAGCTCTTTCGTTAAACATGCAAAAATTTTGCGTTGAAAAAGTTTAAACGTGACAAGATAGTGAAGCCCGCATTCAAATATAAAAATTATTTTTCAATTTGATTTTCTGAAATATTTTGGAAGAAAAACAACGAAAATCGTTCGTCGTATCTCTCACACTAAAAGGAGTAGAGCATTCTTTATTGGAATTAAAGTTCTAACCTTTTGGGGAATCCTGACAGCATCCCACTATTGTGCTGCTTGTTTTAAACTAGGTGGAATAATCACTGAATTCAAACTGGAAAATCGAAAAAATCTTAACTATTGCAATATACGATATAGCTTAAACGTGAAAAAATTCTTCCGTTAAACATGCAAAAGTATTGCGTTGAAAAAGCTTAAGCGTGGTGAGATAGTGAAGCGCGCATTTAAATGTATAATAGATATATTGGTTGCCTGTTTCAAATGTTGAACAGTATTGTAAGTGTGGCTTGAACATTCTTAGTCATAAGATTGATCTAAGACAGTAATTCAGCAAATCACCGGATGCCGAATGTCTAGGGTGCGGCACAGTGCATGCACATTCTAGAATGAAATGTGTAAACGTGAAATTTTTACGGGCCGAGTGAGAAGGCTAATGTCGGAAAAACGAAATCAAGCGGAGTTGAGACGAATTAACCAATACCCCTAGGAGTTAACCTGAGTTCACAGCATCGTCAACAAAAACCTTTTGATGAGCAGTATTTCAAAAATTCGCTTAACAACTGAAGATTCAGTCATATCAAACAATATAAAAAAATTACGACTCAAAGTTAACAGAAGTACCGCAACATAACAATCTGTAAATTCTTTAACAATTTATGAAAGAATGGACTGAAGATGCGGCCTAAAGATAGTGAGTGGCAAAAAACACACAACTAGCTAGAGTAAATCACTATTAGACACCTAGCAGTACGTTATAGAGACGTTATAATACGTAACTTCAGTATAGAATCACTACAAAAGTCAGGTTCAAATAATGACTGCCATTCAAGGTTGCAATTTTATGGGTTAAGGATCGAAGAGTTTCCATTGATACAGACCATTTATTCAACGTTTTCAAATTATCCGATGTTAAGTGCGCGTTCATCAGAAATTGAGCAAGTTCTGCTCAAATGTCAGTTAGTAATGTTTTTGATTTGTACTTCAATTTTTTTTTGAACCAACAAAGCAGATCGGTAGCAAATGAATATGAAATCGAATGAAACAGCCATGCAAAAAAAAGTTTTTTTTGTCTAATTGTAGTGTTGTGATGGCAGCCTGTAATACTTCTGATTGAGTTTCATTAATTTAATAAAACTGTGTCAATAGAATGTCAAGTTACAAGTTGCCAAACTGCATGCTCAAATTTTGATACTCAATTTCATACTCGTCATTAACTAGGAAGCTAAAATTTCAATCACTTCATTTCAAAAAACTCAAAACGTTTAGTGGAGATAACATCTTTTTTTCGCAAATCACTACATTACCCACACTGGAGTTCAATTTTTTAGTTGATTTTCATTGTCAGCGTCTATAAAGTGAAAAATAATCGATAAGAATCAATTAAAAATGTGGCGTTGTGGCGCATTGGTAGTGATGGTGCACATCAACCATATGATTGCGGGTTCAAATCTCACGTGCCTTTTAACTGCAATTTAGAAGATGAGTTCGTGTATTATAGCCATAGCTTAGATAACCTTAAATAAGTAACCTTCGTGTTATGGCTCTGGCTGGTTAACTAAAAAAACTTATAAAAATGAATTACTTAGCTATTGTTTAATAAAGCCTTGAAATCCATATCAAATCATTTAAAATCGATTGTTTTTCACTTTTAGAAACAAAGACAATGAAATGCCATTTTAGTCCAATTTTGAGGTGCGAATATCAATGCAAGCAAAATGGTTTTTTTACGCCTAAATTATAAATGTTTACTTCTTGCTCAGTTTCATTTTTTGCGCAATTTTGATTTTGTTACCGTTTTTATCAATTTTTCAATTGTGTGCATGTGATTTAGTTGGCCAGTTGGGCAGGGTTGTAGATAAGGTCAGGGGGCGGGTGATTCAATTGGTGAGGTGGGGGGGGGGGGGGGGGTTTGTTCAGATCAGGAAACGGGTGGTTCAGGTGGGCCGAAGGGTGTGATTCATGTGGGGATGTTGGTAAGGTTAGGTGGTAGAGCGGTGGCTAAGGTGGGGTTAAAGGGGCAAATAAAAGGGGATGAACGAAACGATTCGCAACGCAAACTATTGCATTTTTTGCACAACGCAAAAAACAATCCATTAATTATTTTGAATGGATAAAATTAAATTTAAAATTCATGAAAACAACGGATTATAATCCATTTTTTTAGGGGCACTTACCATAGTGGTAAGGCGTTGACTTTAGAATCGTCAGATCGTGTAATCGATCCCATGCCATGGCAATGATAGTGTGCGAGGACGAGCTCTCACTTGACCTCTAGTTTCAGGTCTACCACAACCTGACCAAATTTGGCTGCAATAGTGGTACCACGAGAAAGTTCTAGTCGCAAAAAACGGCCTTGAGTCGGATACAATAGCTTCGCTCAACAAAATAACACTGTCTGGAATGTGGGGAGATAATACGAATGGACTACCCTCTACAGGACTGATAGCTCCTCTGCGATTCGGAGGAACTACATTTATTATTGTTTTTAATTCCATTTTGTTGTCTGAGTGCGATATGTGATCCGATGATATTGATAAAGATCTAGACCACAAAAATCCATTCTAATTGATTTCTTTTCACTTTTCTCTTGGACTTTTTTGTTTTTGGAGCAATTTGTCATTAAAACCTGTAAGTTAAAAAACTAAAAAGATGAAGCAAGTGTTATTGTTTACAGATTGTCCTGTAATTATATAAAGTTGGTTAACTTTTTTTAAAAATGTTTCTTCACTTTCAACATATTCATCTTAAAAAGAATTTTAAAACAAGAAAAAAATCTTAAGATCTCAACCGGATCTTTTTTCTATGTAAAGATTTTGTTTCTTCGATTTAAAAATAAAGTCATTACGAGAAGAATATATAATTTTAAATATTTAAGTAACTGCTAGCGTTTTGCACAGATCAGTAAACGGAAGTTGATTACGGGCTGAAAAGTCTTGTTAATGATTACAAGTGCAAATGCTCTCACAAGTGAAATGATACATACCGTCACTGTGGGTGGCCCTGCGAGTTTTTAGAAATTGCGACAACACAGTTCCTTCCCACCTTTTCTAAAAAACTCTTTTAACAACTTTATATGGAAAAAATTTCTTGGGGATAGTCAAATTGAACATTTGCACAAGAATGAGGTGACGAATTTTGGTGGAAAATCTCAGATTTATGTATATTTTTTATTAGACTGATTTGAGACAGCGTTTATAGTCCAACTGAAGCCTTGAAAGCTCTCCTCATGGTCTTCATGGTCAAGTATATTGGACCCTGGAATAGAACAGCAAACGTGCCACACACAACAGCCAGTCCTGCCACTCTCAGTTTCAACCCCATCGACTCTCTGTCTGAGTCATCCATGCTGGCCGCCAGAGCATGAATTGCGAACAGAAGAAGTCGGAAAAGGGAGAAGATTGCACAGTTCGTCAGAAGCGCCACAGTAACCTGAAAACTTCCGGTCACAAAAGTAAAACATATATATTTTTTTAAAAATAATCAAACATTACGAGGCCAAACTGCTCTGGATAGGCGCACAATTTGGTGTGTGTATGTCTCTGGAATCCAGAGACAAGTCTTTAAATGTGTTAAATTTTTGTAGTAACAATCAAAGAAAACGACCGCACAAACAAAGAACAAAGAGAGTGTCCTTGTTGCGGAATCCTTGTTGCGAAACAAAGTACAAAGTTTCGGCCTCGTAATGAATAAATGAGTATTGTAAGAACCGAGTTGTCGTTGTTCGGCTCATGATTGTGAGTATTCACTCGTTGAGCAGTTCTGATCTTTTGCCGCTTTTTTAGTTGGACTACGAGGTAGACAGTTAGTAGAATTGTGAGTAGAGTAGCAGGAACCCCCAAGAACCCCATCACATTCGTCATCAGTCTGTAGTTCACCTGAAAAGACAATGAGCTGACAGACCAAACCATCGTCAAATTGATCGGTCAAAATAAGATCTTCATAGTGGAGGAGCTGGAAAAACCAATTTGGTTTACCTAAATATTTTGTTGACCTGAAAACCAATGTGGTTATAACAAAATTTTCGAAAATTTTATGAGAGTAATTTATGATATTCATTTAAGCGCGACCAATTAAACTCATTCAGTAGCTCGAGCTGAAACCAAAATATGTTGAAAGTTGTCTTATAATTTCGGTTTTATATATTTCATTTGGGATTTGATTTCTCCAAGAAAAAATTTCGAAAAAGAAAAGAAAATTCTTAAGCACCCTGTTTGAACGAAAATGATTATGAAACCTTTTCATATAGGAAATAAAGCTTATCTTGATGCAGTTTCACACAACTCCATAAAAACCAAAAAAGTATATGACAAGTTTTTTCCATACGATCTTGCAGAAAAATGGAAAACGTTACCTGTTGGACTTTAAGCTAGTAAAATAGAATTTCTAACCGGTCCCCCAGACCAGCAAATCGGTCTGGGTAGCTGGGTGATTTGGAAATATGCTGCCTGGTAGATAATGACGACAAGTACCGGAGTCAACACCGGCACAATTGCCAGCCACGCCTTCATTCGATTGCAGTTAGTGCTGTACCACACACCATATTTGACAGCTACCACCCTGCAATGTAATAGCAAACGTTTTGAGTTTAAGCCAGAGGTAGATTACTCATAGAGTAATTTCAGATAAGGTAAGCCGTCTGTTCCTCACGCTATCTTGTTTTCGGCCGGACTTATTTGTGCAACTTCTTAGACTAATACCAATTTTAATCTTACTCTTATATCTCCTAGTCTCAATAGATCTAGTTTATACTGGTATTTGCGAAATAGGTTTAAGGAACTTGTTTGAAAGGAGAACAACTGTCATCTAAGATTTATTCAAACTAAAATAAATTATCGGTGTTAGTTATGGATCACGATTGGTTAGTAAGTAATGTTTTATAGAGATAGTTTTATTAAGTATATATTTATTTATAAAAATTAATTTTAAACTGGTTCCACCTATGCGGGGCTTAGAAAGTTTTTAGTTTTCAGATTGTTTATTATAGTAAAGGATGGATGTGGAGATTCCTTTGTTCTTTGGAGTGGTTTCTTTTTGAGCGGTTGGAGCAGTGACAGCGTGAAGGAAGGAGAGATGTAGTTATTTTAGCAGAGAGAGACTACAATTGTTTGTGTTCCAGAAATGGATTTTGTCTTATTGTAGACTGTCTTTAGTAAATGTGTTAGATTGATCTCAGATTGATGCAATGATGTGTTGATTTCGTTGAGATAGAGCGAGACTGCGTGCAAGATGAAGTTTGACTTCTCTGTATGGGGCGCAAAGTGACCAGAATCTGTTTGCGAAGTTCTCATCGAGTATGCCACTGGTCTGTTTCAATTGTTCTCTTTGCTGCGATGTTAGTTCCACACTTTAAATCCTGTGAGGGTTGTGACTACGGCAACAAATCAATAGATTTGCCATTTCAAAGTCAGAAGGTCCTGGAGTTTTCATCTCCCTTTGCTGCTCGTTCCGTTTGCTTTAAGAAGTCTTTTTACAGTGCATATTAAATCTATATCTTGTTAGTGAGATCAGATTCAGTTATGATGTTCTATTAGTTGTTTTCGCAAAAGCGTTTTTAAGTTTGGTTAATTCAAAGAGTTGCTCACCCTGGAGCCACTCATATTAAAAACAGAGGATCGGGGTTGTAGCACATGAAGGCAGTCTTTGGTTGTTTTGTTTTATCAAAACTAGATCGTTTTTGTTGGGTTTTTCTTCTGACAATTTTTTGTTTCAAGTGATTTCAATAAAACTTGAAAGTGGGTCTCAAAAGAATAATTTATCCAGTTTCAATCTGGGTTTAATTTGGTCTGAGTACCGTGGGATGTTCTTATGCATGCGGTTGGTTTTGTGGGGTTAGTAAGCTGCGTTGGTTAGCTTAAATTTACTTATAATTCCTTCCAACCGGGTTAAAAGAAAGTTGGAAACGCGCGAAAGTTAGTTAGAGTTGTTATCTGATGGATTTGAGACTTGAAATTTATTTTTAAAATAATTCTACGTGGGCAAGTTGTGCGAGTTTGTTGCACAGAGTGTGAATTGTAAGCAAGTGAGGAGACTTTTTAAAGCTTACAATAGAAGCTTACAAAAATGTTAGTTTCCTTGAAAATTGTTTTCATTTTATGAATTCTTACTGCTTTGAAATGTATGAAATTTACTTCAGAGATATTATTTTATTGAATTTAGGATAAAACTTACTTCATTAATTAATTTCATTAATTAATTTTCATTGTTAAATAGAAAATTTAGAAACTAGAAGAAGATTTGGTGATTTTCTGTTTTCTTTTTTGTTTAGAGGAATGATATTGATGAAATCTAAAAAAAATTGAGAACTACATGGATGATGTTAAGTGTCTTGTTTTTATTTGTTAGTTTAAATACTTATATTCATACTTACGAGGATACTGCATCATGGAAAAATCCTTGGGAAGTTAGCTTTAATCGGGTCTGACGATAAGAGAAGTGCGAAGCAGAGGCCAGAGGAGTTCCAGCGCTCTGATGAGGTTAAGTTTTTCGATGAGTAGTGAGAATTCAAGATTTGGGTTTTGAATTAAATTATACAGTTTGTGGTTGATTTTAGTGTTGTGAATATGTTGTACTAGGGTTATTTCAAAGGCCTGTATATATTCTTGGGGAAAACTAGTGGGCGAGCGTCATCAATGGGGAAAGTGTTGGTTAGTCGGCAGAAAATATACATTTGTCTGTTGGGGTTATAATTACGAAGGATGGCGTAGAGATTAGTCAATTTAAGATAATAAGTGAAATTTGAAAAATATGGTGAAGTATTTGAATGAATAATCATAAAACGATGTTGTGAGTTACGTGTTGGTGAGTTAGATATATGATGTCGATATAATGATGAGATTAGATATATAATGATAATTTTATAAAATGTGTATGTGTGCGTCAGTTTCGTTCTTAACATGATTTCATGCGAGTAGTGTTTGTCGCGTTCTTTAGGTGTAACGAAGTCAAATGTGAGTGCGAAATGATTAAATTTGTTAAAACTTGATTCACATTCTTTGGTGTTTGTTAATGCGCGAGCAAAAATGTTATCGAATTTTTGTTATTACTATCTAAGTGGAATATATATTCATTTCTAAACAAAAAAAATTCTGGTAGTTGAGGTTAAGTAATGGGATCTTCCTCATTTGGGGTGTCTTCCATATATCGGGTTATTGCATGAGCATAGTGTGGTTAAAAATCGGTTAGCGCATTTTGCTATGAGTCAATAGAGATTTTGTTTTCATCCGATGGTGGTAAATTGATTTGCGTGAAGTGCAATGAGTAGTTTATGAAGAAGGGAGTGACTTAATTCATTGTCCTCGTGGGTGATTTTCAAGGGAAAGGTTAATGGGCAAGTGCAATGGTAATAGGTAGTCCAAGAGAGTGTGGGAGACAGAACGTTTTCTTCAACGTATAAGTTCTGTGGATTGTCGTTAGCGGTCGCATATTATGTAGATTTGGGGATAGGGGATGGTGAGTTATGAAGTAATTTTTTTGTGTTAGTATGTTGTGGACGATGGGAAAATAGACGGGATGATCGTGGTCAGCCAATGAAAGATTGATGTGAAGCTTAGAGTGTTTTCTTTAACAACTCTTTGTGCTCTGGTTAGTGCAACATTGACTGAATGAATTGCTTAGGCTGAATGTGTTATTTGGTGAATTGTTAATGCAAAATTTGTGTCATAAAAGTGCTGTTGTTGTGTTATAAAACTATCTAATTCATGCTCTAATTGGTTATCGGTCATGGAGCTAGGTGCGTCGGGTTGAGTACTTGACATTGGGAAAAGAATAAGGGTAGTATCAGTGTATGAAGAGGGGGAGGGAGAGGTTTCTTTAGGAAATTGTGAAGCAATGGGTTGGAAATGTGGTTGTGAAAAATTAGTTGGGCTTGGTTCTTAGTCTAGGAAATTGTTGAGGTTTTCTAAAACTGAGCTTCTAAAAGTAGAGATGGTATTACAAACTGTTTGGGTTGAGTCGTCTGAATCCTTGCGTGGTAAATTAGAAAAAAAACTCGGAAGGGGAGAAGAGGTGAAGTCTAAGAGTAAAATGCGGGAGGGTTGGCGGTGGAAGTTGGATGGATAGAAAAGGTAACGGTTGGGGGATCCATTATGTCTGCTCATCGTGTGTTAAAAAAATTGTTTTGAAAAGGAAATTTTATTATGTGTGGTTGTTCTAAACTTTGCTCATATGTGTCGTCAATGTTTGGCTGGTGGTGTTATATGAGATACTGGACTTCGTTGAAAGCTACTACCTTCAGAGGTACGATCGGTGATTGCTAGTGTGTTGCTATAATTTTGTGGGACTTAAGATAAGGGTTGATTATTTTGCAGATTTTGTAAATGTGGCGGTGCTGTAGGTGTTGAATTTATTTTTTTCTTATGAAGCTTCCTATGCATCTGGTGTTGTAGATAGTTTCCTATCGTATTCGCTAATTTGAGCGGCAAGAACAATTTTTGTTAATTGAGGTGAAAATTATTCCAAAAAATCCTGCAAGTAAAATTCGTGTTACTCTTGCTTGTTTACTTACTTGTGTATGTTTTGCACATGTGTTATAAGTTCCTTTGAATAATGAGAAGAGAAATCCAAAAAATTAACATTGCGTATAATCTTTCTAATATATAGTAGGGCCATGCTAGAAACACTAGGAGTTCATTTTTAAGATTTACAAAACTGAAAATAACAACCGGCGAATTATCTTGTGATCAGTTTTTTTCACTGTTGAGCTTTATGTAATCTTCAACATCTCCAAAGTATCCGCTGTATTCTTGTGCGTAAATATCCGAGAGTTCTGCTGTTTCAGCTAGTTTTCGTAAAATTTTGGTCAATTGACTGTCTTTGTATTGTTGTATCTATTTTAGAGAGAAGTTCTTGAAATTGTTGTGTTCTAATGTTATAAGGTATGTCTGATCTAGAATAAATATGAGTATAAAAAAAATCTCTTACGATCGTACGAAACGAAACAACTGGATTAAAATTTATGTGTGAAGAGTTAATATGCGTTTATGATTGTTTTACGCAGATTTCGTATCGCATTCGAGAAACATTAGCCCTGGATATCAGAGTTTTTCAGCTCAGAATTTTCGATCATTGCGGCGATCTACAAATTTGGGCCGAAAAAAAATCCGATATCCAGTTTGTGCAAGTATTCAATGCTAGTATTAAATTAAGTAATCCTTATTATAAAAGCACATCCGTTAATACATAATCGAATCAGCGAGGAGAAAATTTGAGGAATTGTGCCAGTCGGTCATGTCTGGAGGTTTGACCTTGAGAAACACGTAATTTTGGAGTGAAGTTTTAATTTTAAAAATTTCGAATGGAGCCTGTCATGCTCAGTTTTCTCGAACCAACTGAAAACGCAAAAATCAAAATCAGAACGACCGAAATAACAATTGCGGGAAACTACTCAAGAAAAAGGCAGGAAATTGCTATTCGCAATTTCTCGATACGGAATAATCAGAGAGTAGAGCTGTCTCATCCTGAAAACAGGAGAATAGAATACAGACTTGAGAAAGGAAGACTATTCGAACGGAAAGGAGTGAACATTCAATGGAAGAGTGGACAACTCGAGTGTCCCAATGGTTCATTCAGAAACTTTGATTCTTGAGACAGAACTTACTTCTGTTGTTAAAACTAATTAGCATCAAACTTATTCAGTTATATTATTTAGTTCTCAAGCTGCTTATCTTTTAGTTATTCCTCATACTCAAGTGCATCGACATGTGAGTTCTCAATTTAAATTTCTCGAGTGTATTTTATGATAGTTATGTTGAGATAAGGCGAGTTTTAGGTTGATCCATCTGAAATGGATCAAAGTTCCACTGTCCAATAAAAAGTAACTAAGCGGATTGTTCCGACCCGGTTTTTAACGGCGTTCATGTATTTTGGGTATTTCGAGACCTAAGTATGGGGACGTTTTTATTTCTAGAGTGGGGGTATTTTGGTAGTGGCCTTCAAGCTGTAACGGGTTCCAGTCTCATGTCGCAAGCGAACCGAATTGGCTCCGAACGTTCTTGAGGTAGAAAAACACAAGAGATAGTGTCCCTGACTCTTGAGCCAATGGTTATAGGGCCTATTTTTCTTAAGCCTCATGTGTGACTACAGTAGACGAATGTTACAAATGAGTAGTCAATGACTCATTTTGCTCTCGAATAATTTACAATGGCTGATACAACATCAGAAATCCAAAAAGATCTTTTTAACTATATCCCCCTTTTCCAAAAGGGTGGCATTCGTTAGATAGGTATAAAATTTTCGTATGCTTAACCGTTGGTGTATTTTTTAATAAGGGGGATATTCGTTTTAGGTACCCGAGGGGGGATATAGTTAGAGAGATCCATCCAAAGTTACCTGTCGATGGAGAGGAGGAGATTCAGGTAATCCGGGGCAGTCCGGTTGAACCAGTTGACCAGTCCGATCACCTTGCAATTGAAGTCCCACTTCAGAAATCCACAAGAAACTACACCTCCTGTGGAATATATTCAGCGAATTAATTGTAACTCACATCTCCATTTTAATGTTGTTCTAAGTCAAACTTCGATTCTCGTATAATGATTTTAAAAAACTACTTGTTGACTAAAACACAATAGCAAAACTTTCATTCAAGCAAAGTTTTTCTCCTGCAGAATTGCCAGACCGAAAAGTTGAGATCAGGGGCGGATCTAGGTTTTTCTCCAGGGGGGGGGGCGGATTTTCAAACAATTTTGACGACCTTTTACGTCACCAAGTATGGATTTCTTAAATAGTACCCTTTGGGTCGGTAGGGGGTCGAAACCCTGAGGGCGTGGGGGAAAGCTAAATCCGCCCCTGGTTGAGATGCCTATCTCAGAATTGAATGAAACTAAAAAAATTTCTGAAAAAAAAAATCAGATTCTTCAGAGCAATCCGAATACTTCAAATCGATTTATCATAAAGACTTCAAGAGCTGAAACGGATAAAAATCAGAATAAAACAAGACTGCTCGTATATCAGGGCAAAACCCTGAATGTTCCGACTTTCTCCTATTTGTTATCGAATTGTTGTTAATAAAAGAAAATTACAAAAAATTTTGGTACATTATCAAGGATCAAGTGCTTAAAATTGATTCACAAAGGCTAAATGAAATTTTAAAAAAGTAGCGATACAAAAAAACTGTGATAAGGAATAGAAACTAAAAACAGAAGTCTAATTTTTTCTCACAGTATACGTCTAAAAACTTTCTTATTAAAATACTTTGAAACAAATAAAAAAAAACAAAAAAAAATAACCTCCAATACTTCAAGTTTGCATCCGATTGTGATCATAAACAGCCTAAAAAGCATAGGAAATTTTTGAACGAGTGGTAACTAAGTCGACAAACTAGGTCGACCTTCTGCTGAGCTTTGCAAGAAAACTTTTCTTGTTAAAAATTTATAAAATTTATGGATTTTTAAGGTATGGATTTTTAAGGTATTCAGGACCCATCCTTACTATGACAATTAACTGCATAAAACGTATTTTACCTAAAAATACGCAATAAAAGCTGATAGTTGAGCCGGTATAGCATAAACTGAAACTGATCAACTGAAAAAACCAAAAAAAAATTAAGAGAAAAATTGATCAAAATGACCTGGTGAAATAACACCACTGAATTTTCAATTATAATTGCAAATGTTTTTAACAAAAAATTTCGTGCTTCAGTAGCATTATAAGAAACTGCAGCAGATAAAACTAATGACATTTTCAAACATGAAACATGAACTGAGAAAAACTAAGACAAAAACTTCGAATTCGAACAAAATCAACCCCATATAAATAAAATTACTTATTTTCTATCAATATGATGAATATTTTATTTAAACTTCTTAGGGAATTATAAAAGTGTCAGCAATGAAAATTACCATTCCTAGTTTGACCAATCTGTGTACAAAATTTTTCACGGAAAAATAGTTTAATACCACGTAGAAACGTTCTATGCTGGTGACCCGATTGGAAAGAGCAGCTTAAATAAAAAGAAGAAATTAGCCTCGAATTAGTTTTAAAAAAATTCGCATCTGTGTTTCGATCTGCGACCTAGAGATGAAGACTCTCACGCGCTAACTACTCAGCAACGCACACTTTTTAAATATCAAACACTAGCCACAAATAAATCAGAGAACAGATACTATGAAATTGCCAATGCTATAGATCGTGATTATAGCAAAAGTGTCCTCCAATGAATAAATATTTTTAATTTTACTTTTATTTGCGTGTTAGAGTTGAAAGAAGGCTCGTACTAATGCACTACACTGCTCACTAGCTTAAACTTTTATTTTTGTCATTTTGCTGCATCAAATTTTAATCGCTTTGTTAAGCATTTTATCAACTTATAACCTTTTTTGTCTCTTTGCTGCATCAAATTTCAATCGCTTTCTCAAGCATTTTATTAATATATAACCTTACATCCTTTTATTGAAATTTGATCCTGCAAAAAGCAAAAAATATTAGAATCTTGTTAAATTATTTCCTTTAGCCCTTTAAAATGATCGATTTTATCCGATTTGAAATCGGTTCTAATCTGAAACGCTTTTTCGAATCCTTTTCTCTGGCTTAAATCTATTTCAGTTGGTTTATGTAGTGTTTTTTGCTTGACTCCATTGGAAATCAAACTGTACATAAAACCACTTTTCAGCAATTTTTCGAGTTTTTTATTAGAAAAAGGTTATTTTAGCTTTGTAACAAACTTACCCCAAAGATGACAACTCATCATTTGCAGAATGAAAACTTGGTTCGCTATCTCTCCAACAGCTTGAACTGCCATCATGGTCTGGGCCGAGAAGTTTCCCGGCAATCCTTTGGCCATGAGCAGCACCACTACTTGGGACGCGATGGCCATAGAAGACACGAGTATGGCCACTTCTTTGAGTGGCAAAACAGAACTGCTGCTGCTGTTGTTGTTGTTATTTATTTCAGGTATGTTTGCTGTTGTTCCATTGTAATCAAAATTTACGAGAATCATTGATTTCAAAAGTCTTCCCAGCTTCTGTTGATTTTTTAGAGAAAATGGATAAAATTTTGCTCTTTGCTTAATTAATTTTCGACAAAAATTCTTGAAAAATTCTAGATTAATATATTTTGATGTTGATTAGAGCAATTTGAATGGCTTTTGATTAAAATTTTTTATTTTTAATTGGTCACAATCAACCAAGAGCCATCTTGTAATTTATTGGAAGGTAAATTGAATGAAGGTTTTCTTCTAGCAAAATTGTTAGAGACGAATTGAAAAAATATCAAGGTAGATTAAATTCTTTTATTGGTGATTAAGGCAGTGTTAAATGATTTTAGTCACAACCTTTTACTTTAAATTGGTCACAATTCTGGGTCATCTTGTAATTTCTTGAAAAGAATATTGGATGAAATTTTTCTTCCTTTTTCTATTTCAGAAAAGTCTTAAGAATATCAAGGTATAATGAATTCTTTTAATGATGATTAAGGCAGTTTTAATGGCTTTTGGTCACAACTTTTTAGTTTTAAATGGTTCGTTAGTCATCAAATAATTTTTAAATTAAGGGTAGCTTTTGTTGTTGGCTATACTAAAATTTAATGAAAAGAAATCAATTAGAAAAAACTCAGTGAGAATTAACTGAGGAAAAAATTCTCGTTGCAAGACAAAATTGAAAACTCAATTGCTAAACCGTTTTGGGGCATTATCAAAAAGACTTTTGTTTTTAAAAGTCTTTACAATTTTTCATAGATTTCTGTCAAAACTTTATGCAGAAACTTATTTCATGTGAGTTAGGACAGGGGTGTATAACTCATAGAGTAATTTCGGATAGGGTACACCGTCTGCTCGTCACGCTATCTTATTTTCGGCCGGATAGATTCGTGCAACTTCTTAGTCTAATACCGATCCTAATCTTACTCTTATACTATCTAGTCTCAGGTTGTTTAACTAGTCTCTGCTAGGCTCAATAGATCTAGGGTATACTGGTTTATTGCGGCTGCTGAAGTGCTCGGGAGAGTCCAACTAATTTCTAAGTTAAATTCAAATCTCTCTGGTGCTGAAATTACAAGTAACTTCAGCACTTACAAATAAGTGGGTTGTTAGTTAGATGGATCATGATTGGTTAATATTAAATACTTTACATTGGTAAAACATTTAATTTATCCAATCATAATATATAGTTTAGATCAGGTTCCACCCATCCGGGTTTTACAGAGTTTTTTAGAACAGTTTTTCTGTAATTCAAGGATGGATGATGGACGTTGGTATTTGGCGAACATCATTTTTTTTTTTTGTTTCCTTTTTGTTAAGGAAGTTCCAGGGATCTGGAATTGAGGACACAAGTCGTTGTGTTCTTCTTGTGACAACGACTGAGTCTCTGCAACAGCATCAATTCTGGTTTCAGAATGGTTGGCTATGTCAGGTTTTTCTGTTCTTCGGAGAGAACTTCTTTTGTGTTTGATCTAGCTCGGGAATGGCGTGGAGATTGTGCGTGGAGGGGATGCCTGGTTACTCGGATCTGTACGTATACTTGAACATCGAGGTGGTCATTGGTCTAGTTCAATGAAGTCCTTTTCTGCGAAGTCAAGTCGTACTCTAAATCCTTTGAGTTGTGATTGTGAGCGGCATATCGATTGTAGTTGGTCATTCTCTCTCGAGTGTAGTGAGGTCGTCTTGTCTTTTGATGTTCGTCCTTGGTGTTGTATTCTGATCTATATATTGCATCATGTGATTTTACATTTTATAAAACTTTTATTAATTTAGTATTTTTTAATTATGATTTTAGTTAGTTGTTTTCACAAAAGCTTTTTGTTTTAGTTCGGTTATTTTGAAGAGTTACTCACAGTAGCTCTTATTAAAAATAAAGGTGTGGTCACAAAGCGTGGATGTAGCGCGGTGGGTTAGGCCGGCTATAGAGCATGCTCAGGACGTCCTTTCCTGGTGGGTTAGGCCAGGTGTGGGAGTATGATTTCATGCAGTTTTTATGAGGGGTCCTGTTATGTGACAACATTTTATGTTGGGTTTGTTGTGGTTTTACTTATGTTTTGTTGGTTATGTACTTTTACTAAAAAGCAAATTGTTTGTGGTATGGGTTTGTCTTTCGACTTTTTTGTGTTTTATTATTTCTTTCTAAGACTTTGTAATAGTCTTCAAAAGAATAAATTATCCAGTTTTAGACTGGGTTAATCCGGTTTGGGTACCGTTGGTTTCCTTTTCTTAGTCATGCTGTTATTTTATGATTTGTGGTATTTAGTAAGCTGCGTTGGTTAGTTTTGTTTAGTATATGATTCCTTTCCAACCGGGTTAAAGGAAAGTTTGAAACATGTTATTATATGTTAGAGTTGTTGAGTGTGAAAACTTGAAACTGAAATTCATTATTTTAAACAATTCTTCGTGGGCGAGCTGTGCGAGTGTGGATAGAATTTCTGTGCGAATGAATGAAAATATCAAAAGGTTAGTACTGCAATTGCATTTTATTAATTTACTGCATAGAATTTTGAAATTTACTGCTAGTTATGGGGGAATTTTAAGATACAAATTTTCATCATATGTAGATTTACTGCTTTTGGGGGAAAATTTTATAAATTAATTTACTGCATTGGTATTATATTTATTTAATTGTTTGTGCAAAAGTTAATAGGGTCTTAAAAAGTTTTGAAGAAGTTTGCTATTTTTTATTTTTCTTTTGTGAATTTTTCAGATGATCTAGGATGAAGGCTAAAAATCTAAAGAAAACATGAATAAAGAATGGTGAGTTTTTCAATATTTCAATTAGTTAGTAATATTCATTTAATTCATACTTACCTGTTAGTCGTCGGGGAAAAAACCGTGGGGGAAGATGTCGTGAATTAGTTCTGAAGTTGTTAGTAGTTTAGCTAAGATGCGGATGATATTTTTAGTTTGAAGCAGTGGCCAAAGCATTTGAAGTGCCTTAATGGTGGTTAGTTCTTCAGTGCCTACTGCAAACTCATAAGGTGTGTTTTGGATTAAGTTATATAATTTGTGGTTAAATTTAGTATTGTGGATGAATTCTAAAATGGGGATTTCTATAGGCTGTACAAACTCGTGCGGGATAAGGAAGGGTCGGGATTCTTCTGCGTTGAAGGTCTTGGTGATGGGGCAGAAAATGTACATTTGGGTTATGGGGTCATAATTACGGAGAATACCATGGAGGTTAGTGTCTTTAATACAATATGTGAAATTTAGGAAATACGGTGAAGTGTATTTTGAATTGATGAATTGAAAACGATGGTGTGGTTGTCTAGAGGGTGTGTGGAGGTCAAAGTGATTTTGGATGAAACGATAGTAACTGTATGTATGTGTTTGTTTAGTTCGCAACATAATATCGTGTGAGCAGTGTAAATCTCTTTCGTGTGGTGCAAGGAAATGAAAGGTTAGTGAAAAGATTTGGAAGCGTTCTTTAAAACTTTCGTATGCTTGTGTGCTTGTTAGTGCTTCTGAAATAATGTGATCAAACTTGCGGTCGAAGATGTTTAGTGTAAATACATATGGTGTTTTGATGAAAAATTTCTCGGTGATTTGTGGGTTAGCGAAGCGATCGTCGTCTAAGAATTGATCTTGGTTAGCTCTGATGATGTTGTGATCGTAGTATTCTAGTGTATATTCATTAGCTCTAGGTGCAGTGTGTATTTTTAGTGATTTTTTGTATCCTACGTAAGTAAATTGTCTAGCGGTGAGTGGTGTAGTTAGTCGATATAGCATGTCTTTGTTTCGGTCTATATCGATGGAAGTGTTGGTTAAAGGTAAGCAAAGAGGGTTAGTGAAATGATAATATGAGGTCCAAGAGAGAGTGGGCATTAAAACGTATTCGTCTACAAAGTTGCGTGTTTCGTTAGCGTCATGAGGGGTGTTTAAGGTGTATTGTGGAAATGAGGGTAAAGTGATAGCTAAAAATTCTCTAGTGTTAGTATGCTGGGGGTGGTTGATGTATTCACGGGCTGTTCCTGGTTTTGCTGGGAAAGGATGGTTGGGGAATTTTCTTTTAAAAGTGCGGTAAGCTCTATTAGTGTTGAGTGAAGATTCAGTTGATGTGGATGATGGTGCTAATGATTCAGTATAATTTGAAGGGGGTGTAGGGGGATTGGATGAATTTGTAGTGGTGGAGATTTGGTTTATGGTCGGGGTGTTAAGGTGGTAGGGTTGTTGTTGGAGGGTAATAAAATTGTCTAGCTCTGGGGAGATTCGGGGGGTATCTGGAGATGATTGGTCAGAATGGTATGAGGAGTAGGTTGGGGTAACTTGGGAAGCATAAGAGGGTGTAGGAGTGATTGGGTCAGGGTTATTTGATAATATGGGTTGAAAAGGAGGTTGAGAAAAATGAGAGGGGTTATGGAAATTATTGGATGGAGATGGTTCTGAGTCGGCAAATTCGTCGGGGGTTTCAATATTCGGGTTATTTAGCTGTGAGATGGAGTATAAAACTGAAATTTGTGAGTTAGTGTCGGAATTCATGCCTGATGTTACATTGCTAGATGGAAAATCGGGTGGCGGAAAAGCAAAAAGTGGTATTATTGGGATTGAAGAGGTAAGATTGGTTGGATGGGAATTTGATCGATGGAGTGATCCAAGTTGGCGGCTCATCGTGGGCTAAAAAAATTATTATTTTGAGATTGAAAAGCGGTGGTATGGGGTTGTTCAATAATTTGTTCATAAGTATTATCATCTTGTGATTGATGTGTCATTCAATGTTGGACGGGACTTTGTGATGTGGTGAGTCTAAAATTTGGATTATGTGTGATTGCTAAATTTCGAAAATTTCGTGGGACTAGGGATAGTGGATGGTTATTTGGTAGGGGTGGTAATTGTGGTGCCGTTGGCTGTGTGTCGACATTGTTATGTTCTTCGTCGTATGTATTTTGTCGTGTTGTTATTTTTGTGTTATATTCTTTTATTTGTGCGTCTAAAAGAATTTTGTTTATAGATGTGGAAAAAATTCCAAAAAATCCTGCAAAGAGTATGCGTGCTACGCTTGCTTGTCTGTTTACTTGTGTGTGTATAGCACATGTATTGTAGATTCCTTTTAAGAGTGAGAAAAGAAATCCAATAAAGTTAAACATTGCGTATAAAATAGTCAATTTTTCTAAGATGTAGTAGGGCCATCCTAGAAAATCTAGGATCTCAATTTTTAGTGTAACAAAGCTAAAAATGTTAATTGGTGATATATCTTGGGGACGGTATTTTTCGCCGTTTAGATATATATAATCCTTAATGTCTTTAAAATATCCGCTATAGTCTTGCGTGTAGATATCGGCAAATCCTGCAGTTTCTGCAAGTTTGCGTAAATTTTGGTCTATTGATTGTCTTTGTATAGTGTCCATTTGTGTTAATAATTCTTGGAATTGTTGTGTTCTAATGTGATGTTGAATATCTGATTTTGAATAGATTCCTATTGATTGTAAGTCTATATTTGGGTTTCGAGCGATAGCGCGAATGCTTTCTGGTGAAAATTTTTTGAGTGATTGCATTAATGTGGGATATGGAGTGAGAAGGTAATATTTATTTTCATCAGGGTTTAGTTGTACTACATTGTGGCTATTTTCTGATCCACATGGGACTGCGGTATCCCAGAAATAGGTTCTTCGTGAAAGTGTATCCACGAAATGTACTTTATTCTTATAAAAGATAGGGATTCTTTTATAACATCGTTTATCTTCAAAAACGTATAGTGGTGATACTTTTTTAGTACAAGTATAAAACCATAAGATGTTTCCTTCGTAATCTAAAAAATTTGATCTATTTCCTGATAATAAGTATCCTGCGTAGGGTATTTTTAATACTGCTAGTGCAAGTGATTGTAATATTTGTGTTCGTTCTAATTCGCATAGTTGGTGTAGTGTTTCTAATTCGGAGAGTGACATTTCTTGAAAAATTCGGCTAATTGTATAGTCTAGTTTCATATCCAAATGAATATCATAGTGGATATTACCGAAATATGTAGTATTCATTAGTGATAATTCTTGTAAACGTGTGCTTCTGGTGTCATAAGGTTTTAGATGTCCACCAGGTTGTCCGTTGCTTTTTTCAAAATTAACTGGTATATAGGATGTTCCTTCGTTTAGAGGATGACCTGTGGCGTATGGGTCTATTTTTACTTTTCCAGTGGTCATGTCGAATCCTTTTTCATATTCAACTAATATTTCAGAGTATTGTGTTCTGTGAAGTGGATTCCTGTATTTACATGCAAGTTCTGTTTCTTGATATATTTGAAAACGTGTCAATTTATTTTCTATATTATCTATGTTTCTAAAATTGGAACTTAGTTTGCGTGATGGATGGACTTGTTCATATGGAATTGATTGTATGAAATATTTTTCGTGAAATTTTATCATACGGGCGTGTATTTTTGCTACTTGAAATGTTGTACATGTGTCTTCGGGGAACCAAACAATTGTTGCTTGTGTTCTTGTTGTAGGGTCGCAATATCCTTGATCATTTTTACAAGGTAGTCGGATTCCTTGATAGATCATTGTATTATCAGATAAATCTCGTGTGAGTTGTATTTTTTCGAGTTGTATTTTCCAATCGAAAAACATTATTTCTTGGTATCCTTTATTTTTCGTGTCTGCTTTGCAGTTTGATGGGTTATTTATACCAATGTGTGGTATCCAATGTTTATCATGTAGATCATAGGTTAATCGTCCGTGTGCGCCGTTATACGGGTAATTTTTGTCTAGTTTTATATGTCCTTGGTGTCTTTCAAGTTGTGATTGATGTACAGAGTCGGAAAAAACTTGAAAATTAACTAATTTTCTTTGGGAGTTTTTATTTTGTGTGATATTTAGTCTAAGTAATTCATTTTTACAATCGTCGGGATTGAGATGTAAAAGACGTTCTATATTACTTTGATAGAATGATTCATGGTCAAGTCGGTTTTTGTTTCCGTTCGAGACTTGTGAACAATGTACTTTCTTTTCGGAAAATGTTGCTGTGAATTTATAACCTGTAACTGTTGTAGCTCGGGCTTTTGAATAGAGTGTTGCTATTATATCTGTGGTTTCTATAGCTTGTGGTTCTGTTTCACATTGTGATACTTGATTGATTGCATATTTATGTAGTGTTTTTTGTTCATTTTCTTCGCAATCGTAATGTGTTACTAATAAATCTTGTGGTCCTGTACGAGGAGAAGGGTTTATGTTTTGATTTGAGGTTACTAGAAAAAGGAGTTGGAGAAAAATTAATAATTTTAGAATATACATGTGTATGATAATCCTGAGTATGGATTATAAAATGTAATGTAACCAATTGTGTTTTTGGTATATCTGTCGTATTTGTATATTACTTCAGTAGTTATAAACGGTGGTGGTAGTGATTGAGCTGTTATGTTAGGTGGGTTTAATGGGTAGGGATGTTGGGTAATATTATTTAATTTAACTGTGATTTCAAACTTTAATTGTAAGCTGTTTTGTTGGAGTATTTGAATATTGTGATCACGGATATCGTTGTGAATATCTTGGCGATATTGTAATCTATTAAGTGCCCAGTTATGAAGGCGGTTACTTTCTTGATGTTGTCCAAATAGTGGTGGAGGTGCTGTGAATGTATTCCAATCTAATCTTAAAGGAATATTTATTGATGATTGTTCTCGATATCTGGCGTCGAGATTATTTGGGAAATTTAAGTTAAAGGGTAGTGGTGAAAATTGACTTGTTGATGGGGTTGATGGTAGTGATAATGTTTCTGGTAGTGATGAGGATGTTGTTGTATCCGTAGAAATATCTATGGGGTCGTTGACTAAATTTGGTTCACCTTGTGTGAATGAATTTGTAGTCCAATATGGTAGTCGTGATGTTAGGTTTGGGGGGTTAAAAGGATTTTCTCGTATTTGTTCAGATGTTGGTGTTGAACCTAAGTAATCTGAAGGTAGACTTGAAGTGCTTCGTTGTGAAAAAAGTGTAGGGGTTTCTGGTGTGATACCAGTGGTGTTTTCTGGAGTGGTTTGTGTTGGGGATTGAGGTATATCAAAATGAACTCGGGGAGTTTGAAAATTTCTATTTCGTCGAGGATGTATAATTTGTCTATTTATTTCTGCTGTGTTTTGGTTTTGACTAAGGTTTCGTATTCTACTTAGTTCTTGTGGTAGTGTTGGGTAAAGATTATATGTTGGTTCACTTAGGGATGCTTGTCGTTGAACTGGTTCTAGTGGTTCAGATAAACGAGCGTGCCGTTCTTCAAAAGTGTATGGATTGTCTTGAAAGGAAATTCGTGTAGATGTTTGATTATTTTGAGTAGTTGGAGGTGATGTTGGATTATCTTGGGATGATGTCGGTGAAGACTGATTCTGGGACTGTTGGGTAGCAATTTTTGATGGATTTTTGAATTGTTACTTTAGTGAGAAGGTTTATGTTTATTATAATATTCTTCTAAAAAAAGAATTAAAAAAATTGTTGCTAGGGCAAATGTGATGATTGCTTTCTTTATACATTTACATATTGTCAAAATGAGGGATGATAGAAATGTTATGAAAATTACAAACAATAAAAAAATATCAGTTCTACTGAAAATTGTTCGTATCATTTAGACAAGTTGTTAAAATCGTACCTGTGGATATATTCAAGGGTTTTGGAAAGTTGGAGGAATAGTTCAATTATTGTGTAGAAAATTAAAAAAATGTTACAAAAAATTATTATGATTATTAGAAAAGATTCAATGATATCAAAAAGAAATATTATAAAGGCTTGAAGTATTGAAAAAAAATGTTTAAAATTGATAAGTATTTGAGCGACTGTTTGAGAGAAAAGCATTTAAGAAATGATCTCTTGGTCGAATATTTTTTGCTGTTTGAGGCGATTTTCTAGTGTGGTCGAATTATTTATTAGTTTTTTGACAAGTGGGTTGAGTTTCGTAAAAATTTGTTGGGGGCAATTTTTATGGTGATCGGGAGGTCGTCTTTTTCTTTATTTTTGTTTGTCAAATGATCCGGGGTATGGTGAGATTTTTATACTTTAGGCTAATTAAAATCTTCATTTTGTGACTTTAGGCTAAGTTATCAAATTTGTTTTGGGGGTATTCGTGGTCTGAGTTGGGGAAATATTGTTGATCTTTGGGTTATTTGATAAGGGAGGGGTACGGTATTATGGTGATATTTATTTTAGCTGTCAAGTTGGAGTGGTTTGCTTATTTTTGACCTGGAGGTTGTAAAGTTATAGTTAGAGATGTGCCTGGAGTTCTAGATTATTCGTCTAATTGATCTTAGTTTGAGTTAGAGAAAGTGGCGGATTGGATGAATCCTATTGGTCTATTTTGAACTAGTATTATTGCGTACTTGTGAGCATGTTATTTTGAAAAATAGAAATGAAAAATGTTACGGAGGTTTCAAGATTGTGAAGTATTACTTTTTAAATTCTACTTTCTTTAATATTTTAGATTGGGGGATGAACATTTTGTAGTTTTTACGTGGTTGATTTCGGAGTCTTGTTGTTTTTCTATGTTCTGATTTGTCTATTTCTTCTTGGGGTATTATTTGTTTTGTCATTTTTCTATTTTTTCTTTGCTTTTGGGGTTCTTTATGGTCTAAATTTTTTGTAGTGTTTTTTGTAGCTGTTGGTTTTGTGTTTTGATTTTCGGTGGGGTTATCGTTTTGTTCTGTATTTTTCAGATGTGGTTCATTTTGAACGATTTTTAATCCTGTGAAAGAATATAATTGTGTTAATTCGCGGAGTGCGTATTCTTTTGGGTAATAAGGTAATAGGTTGTTTCGGTGTTGAACGATTTCTTTTTTGTTTGAGTCGATAATTTTATATGTGACATCAGTGGGTTTTGCAATTATTTGGTAGGGTCCTTTTCGGAGGGGTTGTAATTTTTTAGAAATACCCTTTTGAGTATTAAAATTAGGTATTAAAACAAATGTTCCAATTTTTAAATCGGAAGCTGGTGTAAAACGTGAATTGATTTGTTCATTTATGTTTTGTCTTTGTAATAACTTTTTCGTTATTTTTTGGTAAATTTCATTGTGTTTTTTATCTCTATTTAGAATCCATTCGGTGTGTGTACCGGAGGCTAATTTAAGAATTTGTGGGTGATGAAAATGATCTTCATCGTGCGTATGTAAAGGTAGGTTATAACAAATTGAGTCTTTATTTGGTTGACAATAACCTTGTGCGTTTTTATGTGAATTTGCTGTAAACATTATTGGTTTGCGTGGCTTTTGGTTAAAAACCATTTCATATGGTGACATTCCTAAAGTTGTCGTAATTTGTGAATTATATGCTAAGGGAAATAATTTTACATCTGCTGACCATTCGGTATATTTTGTATCATTTCCGTTGATGATACATCTGAGATATTCTTGTAATGAACGGTTCATACCTTCGACTAAGCCGTTTGTCCAAGGTGCATGAGATGTACGTGGTTTGTGTTTAATGTTATATAAATGACATAGTGTTATTATTTCATTATTTATGAATTCTGTACCATTGTCTGTAACTAAAATTTCTGGTAGTCCAAATTTTGCTATCCAGTGTTCATAAAGTGTTGTATATGCGTAATAAGCATTACAATGTGGTACTGGGTTAAGTGCTACATAATGTGTAAATGCGTCAACAATTACCATAATGTAGGAGTTTCCTTCTGATGAGGGTGAAATTGGGCCTTTTGTATCAAATGAGATACGGTGGTTAAAGTATAAACTTTGTCCTTTAAAATCTTGTTTTTGTGCTATTTGTTTTTGATTTGGGTAAGGTTTATTTAGCTGACATACTATACAATCATTGCATAGTACTTTTATCCAAATTGGTGCATTTGGGAAGTAAAAATTTTGTATAAAATTTGAATATGTTTTCTCTGATCCAGAGTGTCCTTTAATATTTTGTGTATGTGAAATATTAAAAGCGATGAGAATCATACTTAAAGGAAGACAGGGGACTGTAGATTCATTCAGGTTATACTCTAAAAGGTCTGTATTTTCGTTAATTGTTGTGTTGTTAAATTTGCGAAAGTATCGGAGGAGTGTTTTGTTTCCTAGAATGGTGGGATCTGCCTTGACAGGTTTAGTTTTATATTTGTGCCATGATTTCAGTTGTCTGATTATCGGGTCAAGATTTTGATATTGTTTTAGTGTTGAAGTTGTAATCGTTTCTGTTGGGGGGAGAAAAATGTTTTCAATTTCGAATTTAGATAAGGGTATTGTATCTAATGGGTCATGAAGATCAAAAACTTGATTTATTGTGTATTTCGAATCGGTTGTTGATGGTCCTGATAAATTTATTTTATCAGTTAAATTTTCTTTTTCTATTAGTGGAAAATGGTCTTTTTTAGTTTGGTGTTGTTTTGTTCGTTTTTGTTGGGTGTTATTTTTTATCCATTGAGAATATGGAATTGGTTTAAAAGTTGATGTTCCAAGTAGGTCAACTTCATAATGATTATTTTGACAATCTAAATAAAGTGGGAAATGTTGTAAATTATTTATTTGTGATTGTTCAATATCAGTTTTTACTGCATATTTGCATTCTAATCGGGGTGATGTTTCGTTTTCTGCAAGGTAAAATTTTATGTTTTTGGGTATTTCAACTGTCGTTTTTCGTGTAAGTAATTCAGGTGGTGTATTTCGACTTAAGGTGTCTGGTAATGCAAGATTTTTTCCTGCAGTCCAAACTATATGTAAGTTTGGAAACTTCATTAGAATTAGTTGAAATCTGTAAACTCGGTGGTTTGGGTTAGATTTCTGTGTGAAAAGAAAGATGATTGGTTTATGGTCTGTGAATAGAACTGTTGGATGTTTTGATCCAAGTATCAGAAATTCATATTCTGTCAGTGTATATATTATGGCTGTACATTCTCTCATTAGAGTTGAGAGTCGTAGCTCTGCTTGAGTGAATAATCGAGAATTTGCTGATATCAGGTTCATTTTGTTTGTACCGTTATGTGATTGTAATAGTGCTGCGCCGATGCCAAAGTTCGAAGCATCGCACATTGCATAAAATGGTTGATCAGGGTCTGGAATTGTGTTTGAAATTTGTTCAGTTAAAAGTTTCTTTATTTCTTCAAATCGTGCTTGATGTTCTGTATTCCATTCAAAGTTGTTTTGTTGTCTAAGGATGTTGTAAAATGGTCGTAGATATAATTGCATTTTATAAACATATTTACTTAAAAAGTTTAACATTCCAAGGAACTCTTGGATTTTCTTTTTATTTGTTGGTGGTTTAAGTTTTTGAATAGCGTCAATGCGTGATTTCAGTGGAGTGATTGTTTTTCTTTCTATGTTATGTCCTAAGAATTTAACTCTTGTCAAAAAGAAGTGTGATTTATCGGGGGCGGCCTTCAGATTTTCGTTCTGAAGTATTTGGTGATATTTTTCTAAAACATTGAACATTTCGTCTTTTGTTTGTGATTGCATAAAAACATCGTCTAAATAGGTGATTGCGTTTTTCTTGAGTATTAGTGGTCTAAAAATTTTGCTCATAAAAGCTGAAAATGCTGCTGGTCCTATGGATATTCCATAGAATAAGCGGTTGAATTCATATTGTTGGTTTCCGATAACAAATTGTGTTAAACGTCGTGATTGTTCATCTAGTGGCATTTGATTGTATGCACTATTCATGTCGGCGGTTGTGAAGTATTTGCCGTTTATTTTTGTTAAAATAACTTGTATTGGTTCGATGGGCCAATTGCATTTTGATTCATCTATAAGTGAATTGAGGTATCTAGCGTCGAGAACGATTTTTAATGATTCTCCTTTAGCTAGAATGATAACGGGGTTGATGAATGTGTTGCCTTTTGGTTGTTCTTCTTTATTTACTGGTGATATAATGTTGTACTGTTCTAAAATATCGAGTAATCTGTTTACTTTATCATGTAAGTGAATTGGTACTTTACTTGCTCTCTGTTTTTTGAAAACTGCGTCTGGTTTTAATGGGAGATGTAGTGATGAACTAATTTTGCCAACATCAAATTTTGATGTTGCATAGACTGATGAATATTTAATTAGCTGTTTGGCTAACTTTTCGAATTCGTCTTGTGTTATTTGTGAATGTTGGAAATTAAACATTGTTAAAAATTTCTGTTGTTTCTCTGTGTAGTTACTTATGTTGAATGTAGGTTTAAAATATGGAGTTTTTGTGAAATAATCCGTATTTCTGTTTTCGTTACTTATTATATTATTTATAGATAATTCTTCATTAAGAATTGTAGATTGGCAAATATCTAGTAATTGGAGTATATTATTTACGCGATAGGCTTTTTCGTGTATTGGTGATATTGTGGCGTTAGTTTCACAATATCCTAAAAGTCCTAAAGGTAATGTTACTTGGTAAGGTGTGTTGTTATAAACATGTAAGGAAATAATATCTGAATTCGAATTTTTCAAATATTTTATTGAAGAGATTGTGATTTTGAAAAATTTATGAATAGGTTTAAATTCAAAATCTGACATATAAAATTTTTGTTTGTTTTGTTCTTTATCATATTGATGAACTTGTTTTATTGAAAACTTATAGATGTTTCCTGATAGTGGTTTCAGGTGTTTTCTTTGTTGGTTAAATATCGGATAAAATTTTGAAAAGAATGGTGGTTGTTTATTTAATCTTTGAAAAAATGTTAATGATGTTTCTTTTGTTTTTGTATATTTATCTTTAATTAATATTTTACTATTTAGGATGTTAATTGTTGGTATATACTTCGAAATAAATGGTATTCCAATGATATTATATTTAATATCAGTGATATGGAATATTTGTTTAAATGGCTTATTTAAAATTTTGCTTTGCTCCATTGTTCTGGTAGGGAGGAGAAATAATTGGATTTTTCCGTAGTTTATCAATGTTGATCCTTGTGCTGTTGCTAGTTTGCTGGAGGTTTCAAGAGGTGTTAGCTTCGGATGTAAGGTTTTTATTTCATTCCATGTGGGAATGTTTATTATGTTTGATTCTGCTCCTGAATCAATTAAAAAATCTATTTCAAGGTCTGGTGGTTGAAATTCTTTATTTCTTGGGCTTTCTAAGAGAAATGGTATTGTCCAAATTTTTTCTTTGGGTTGTTCTTTTTGTATATTTTGATAAATGTGGTTTGTATTCAAGCATTTTGTTTTGGTATTTTTATTGGGTTGTTCTGTAGTGTGAATCTCGTTTGTTTCTTGCGTCGTTGGTGTGGAATTTATGGGTGTAGTGTAATGATTTTGAAGAAATTCTGATTGATTTTCATATATGTGTGATGGAAAAGGTTGTTCATATATGACAGATTCATAGTCATTTTCGACTTTTATCATATTGATAGCAAGAGTGTTTTCTGTATCACTTTCTGAATCTGATGATGTACAATTTATTTGATTGAGTTGTAACGTATCAGTAACTGTGTCATCAATACCTGGGAGGTCTGATGTTGTTTCTGGGTTAGCTTGTACTTGATTGATTTGTCTTTGATGTTTAGGTGTACTGCTTCTATGACGATTATTAGAGTTATTATAGTGATTATTATTCCGGTGTGGTGATTGGGAATAATTTCTATAACGATTATTATAACTTGGATGTCGATTTTGTGAATTATTTCGCGATCTGTTTTGATAATTATTGTTTGGTCTGTTATAGTTCGATCTATTATATGAGTTATTCCTTGATCGATTGTTCGGGTAATTCTGGTTTCGGTTGTTTGAATAACTTCTGTTTCGATTATAGGAGTAGTTTCTATTCCTGTTGTATGATGAATTTCGTGATTGGTTGTTTGGATAGTAGTTATTTCTTGATTGAGAATTAGATCTAGAAACAAATCGTTGTGTATTTGAATTTGATCTGGAGTAGTTATTTCTACTATTCGGTCTATTGTAGTGATTTTGTGATGAATTATACGTGTTTCTTCGTTCTGGTGATCTTCCTCTATAACTTGAGTTATATGGAGATTGATTTCTTGTATAGCTTGTATTGTTCGGGAGTGGTTTTCCTGAACTGTTGTTGCTGTATACATTTTTGTTTGGTAAATTTTGATCTTTTTTCATGTATTGATAAAATGATTTATTTGGTTCTTTGTATTTTTGAGGTTTATTTTGACTATCTTGCTGTTTTTGTCTACATTCGGAAATACTATGTCCGTATCGTCGGCAATAATTACACCATTTTTTGAAAGATGGTTTGCCTTTAAAGTTTGGGTTCTTTTCGTAAATATTAAGTATTTCAGTGATTTTTTCAACGAGATCTGTGTCTGATTCTTGTATATTATTAATATTAGTGGGAGTCGTTTCAATTTTGTTAACGTATTGTGATTTCAGATTTTCCGTTTCTTCTAGTTTCATTGTGATTTCTGCTTGTTCTAGTTTGTCTACTAGTTTTCTAAAATCTAAATCGGGTTCTCGAATTGAAGAAGGATGGGATGCTCTCTTTTTTATTGCTATTTTCCTTAATTGTGGTGTTAAGGTCATCATTAAGATTTCTGTCATCTTAGTGTTTTTATAGTCATGTGTATTTAGTGAATATGCTTTTCGAACTAGTGTTTCGATTCGTACTGCTATTTGCTTGATGGTTTCGTTTGGTAATCTGCGAATTTCATTACATAAAACTCTTTGTTGTTGTTTGTTTCTTTCGGAGTCAAACATTTTTGAAAATTCTTGTGTAAATCTTTTCCAGTTTGATTTTATTTCTTGAGGTAGTACTGAAAACCATTTTTGGGCTGCGCCATCTAAGGTTGTTTGTATCAACGCTGTGCGTCGATGTATCCAGTTTTGATGTAGTGGCGTATTAATTGGTTCAGGTCCTATATTTAAAATCAAATTTGCTGTTACTGCATTTAAATAATCTTCTACAGAGTATTCAGGGTCTGTTCCTGTGAAGACCATTAAAGGTTTATTTGATGTTATTGATGATCCACCCATAAGGTATGGATTCATTGTCATTTGTAATGATTCAGCTGCATTTGGCATTTGAGAAAAATTTGAAAGTTGGTTTCTTGTTATTTCATGTTGTTGAAGATAATATGGGAGTGGTATTTCGTTTTGCATTTGTGATGGTTGATACGAGTGTGTAGTCATTGGATTTTGTTGTTGAATTGGTTGAAAAGATTGTATATTAATTGGATTTTGTTGTTGAATTGGTTGTTGATATTGTGCATCTATTGATTGTGGAGAAAAATTTCTATAATTTGTACGTGTTTTCTGTATTCCTTGTCTACGATATTCTTGAGTATTTGGTGCAAATATATCTGGTTGTAAGAAATCGTCATCTGAGGATAAATAATCCATTTGATAAGATGTTTGTTTTTTATTTTTATTTTGTTGATAGAATGGGTAATTTTCACTGCGATCCTGTGGAGGATTTGGTTGAAAATTTTTGGAATTATATTGGGCCGTTGGGTTATCCCAGTTTCGAGGTTTTGTATATTGATTAAAATTTCTTTGTGGTTGATAATTTGTTTTTGATGGATGTGTATAATTATAATTATGGTCTGCAAAGTTGTTTCTAGTGAATGTTTTGCGTGTTTTTGATGGTATTGTCATGGGTTTGTATGTTTGGTAATCCATATGTGAATATTTAGGAGCAACCGAAGGTTTAACGGTTGATTGTAAGGTTACCTGTGTTTGTGAAGGATTTGTATTTCTTGGTGTTGTTAAATTTGGGCGTATTGGTGAAATACTTTGTTGTGTAGTTGTTGTGTGTACGATTTCTTCATTTATGAAGTGTGATGGTGTCTGGATATCTTGTTGAGTAAGATTCCTAGTTCCATTGAGGTTTTCATTGTGTATGACTGTAGAGTTTAAACTATTATTTTGTGTATCGGGTAAAAATGTATTATAGTTTAATGGTGTTGCATCAATTGTTAATGGTATTACTCTTACATAATCTCTTATGTAAGATATTGTACCTATTGCTTGACTTGAGATTGATTGTGGAAAGTTTATAAATGCGGGATGAGACCATTCGGGGTCCCAAACATAATCTGATTGTTCTGTGATAGCGGTATCATCGTTCGAATTTTGGGGTCTAAAATTTTTTCTTGCTTGTGCAATTAAATCAATATTGTGTGTGAAATAATCTATTATGAACCATGCCAAGATTTTTTGTAAATCGTGTTTGGTATGTTGTGAAACGTCGTCTTTCGTGAAATTTTCTTTAATGATGTTTAAATAACTAGAGAGTAGTGTGATTTCATGTCGTACTCTTAAATGTTTAGATGTTTCTGTCGGTGAAACATTTGTTAATGGGAGTTCATTTTCTAATATCGAAATATAACTATATATTAATGCGAAAACTTCATTGGTGAAAATGGAGTTTGCTCTTTGTGAGTTATGGTATTGAATGCTTTTTATATATTCTGAAAAAACTTTTGAAAATTCTAAATCAAGATCGTCTGTTTGAATAGTATATGTTCTATTATTATGGTTTGGGGAAGTGAATTCTATAGAGTAGATTCCATACTGTTGTGTTATGTTGCATATATCTTTTAGATAGTGATCTATGATTTGTCTTTTGATTTTTACATCGGGGAACTCTGTTTTACATGGACTGATTCCGGGTTCAAATAAATTTACGAGTAAATTTTGACAAAATATGTGTTGTCCTCTATCAGTATCTGCATCTACTATAAAGGGAAAGATTTCATCATCATCTGGAGTTTCGTCACCTGGGGTGTGCGTTGAACTCATTTTTCCGTTCGATAACTGTTAATATGTAATTATTAATGTGTCGAATTGGCTGATTCCAATTGTATAGATGTACTGGTTTTTGTTTGTACTGTTTTTTTATTCTTCTTTTTCCTCTTTGTGATGAATTTGAAGTTGTTTCTGAGTCAGAAAAATATAATTGATCGTGAAGTGGGTAATTTTTATCTATTGATTCTTTTAGTTTGTAAAGTTCGTCTAAACTGTTGGTTTCTGATTCTGAAAATGCGTTTCGATTTTTTGAAAATCTTTTTCGTGTTATTTGTCTTTGTTTAGTTATTATTTTCCTCTTTAGTGTTTGTCGTTTTGTGCGAATGTATCCAACTGTTTGTGTATGGGGTGTGATTACAAGGTCGTATTTTTTGTTGTCTATTTCACAATTGTGTAAAATGATTGTTTGTTTATTTCCTAGGTTTTTAAATGACATAAGGTTTAGAATGACGGATGCAAAAGGTTGTTAAATGATTTCTATTGACTTAAACTGTTAGTTCTTACGATTTTTTGGTTAGCTTAACCTGGGTCTAGTTCAGGGTTGGAGAGAAAAGTATATCGATTCCGAAGAATGATTTTTACTTTCTCGTGACTAGTATAAGCTAAGGTGTTAACTTACTTAATCTTACTTAGGGGTAGTGATTGTGTTCAAGGGTTGGAGAATAGTAAATCGATCCACAAGGTTCAGGTATAATTAGAACGCGAGTAGTTCGTTAGGTACTATTTTAAACTTACTAAGTCTAAGATTTATCCTGGGTCTAGTAAGAGGGGGGGTCAAGTGAAGGATGAATAACCGAAGTTCTTCACTGTTTATCCTAATTTGAATGATTAGTTTTTTGTAAAAATTTCTATTAGTCCTGGGTTTTTAGAGAGGGTTGGGTAGTGAATCGACGTTTGAGGTCGTTAGACACTAATTAAGTGGGTGGGGGAGAACAAAGTTGTTCTGTTTGATCCAAGGATAAGCCTTGATGATCAAATTTAAAATTTAATTAAGTAGAAAATGATTTAAGATCCAAGGATAAGCCTTGATGATCTGGTTTTTAAAATTAAGTGACTTTAAGTTTTAATAAAGTTTTAAATTTGTGTAAAGGAAAGATTTAGTGTTTTGATGATATTAGTGAGTTGATGATTGCTGTTATGTTTTAGGTAATGAAGCTGGAACAACAAGATGATTTATGATTACTAACCATTTATTGTCATGCTACTAATTTTTATTTGTATTTTCCAATAAATATTTTTCAAACATGTTTTGTATAATACTGCAGAATTTTTTAGGAAAACGATCTTAGATCTTTTTATCAATCGTTATTGTATAATATTAATTTTGTTTAGCGCCTGAAATGATTTTGAAGATTTACTTCAAGGTTTTATGTTTGCAAATGGAAATCTAAATTCATTGCAAGTAGTATTCGAAATATAAAAGTTTGTTCTGGCTTTTGCCGAACTATCATATAACTATACGGCAAGTTTCTACTTTGTCGTATGTCGTCTTTGGTTCGTCGTCTTCTTCCAATTCCGGGTAGTTCTATTATGGTTCGGAATATTGGCTCTGATCTATTGAGTCGGAGAGACATTTCGATTAAATTATTGTCGTATAACATTTTGTAAATGTTTTTGTCTAATTTCTAATCTATTTTTGGTTAATTCTAATCTAGTAAGGTCTTGTTCGAGACTTATGGTCGCACCAGATGAGTTAGGACTGGAGTGTATAACTCATAGAGTAATTTCGGATAGGGTACACCGTCTGCTCGTCACGCTATCTTATTTTCGGCCGGATAGATTCGTGCAACTTCTTAGTCTAATACCGATCCTAATCTTACTCTTATACTATCTAGTCTCAGGTTGTTTAACTAGTCTCTGCTAGGCTCAATAGATCTAGGGTATACTGGTTTATTGCGGCTGCTGAAGTGCTCGGGAGAGTCCAACTAATTTCTAAGTTAAATTCAAATCTCTCTGGTGCTGAAATTACAAGTAACTTCAGCACTTACAAATAAGTGGGTTGTTAGTTAGATGGATCATGATTGGTTAATATTAAATACTTTACATTGGTAAAACATTTAATTTATCCAATCATAAAATATAGTTTAGATCAGGTTCCATTAATGTGACGTTGTATATCGGATCTGGAATAATTACCTATTGATTGTAAGTGTATGTTAGGATTGCGTGCTATTGCGCATATGCTTTCAAGTAAAAATTTCTTCAATGGTGGCAGTAATGTAGGGTATGGGGTAAGAAGACCACATTTATCTTCGTTAGGGTTCACCTGTACTTCTTTGTGGCTATTTTCAGATCCACGTGGGACAACTGTTTCCCAGAAATATGTGCGTCGTGACAGTGTATTTACAATTTATACTTTATTTTTATAGAATAAAGGAATTCGTTTGTAACATCTTTTGTCTTCGAAAACCTATACTGGTGAGAATTTCTTTGTACATGTGTAATACCATAGGATATTTTTTTTCATAATTGATGAAGTTAGACCGAGTTTCAAAAGCTTAGAAAAAGAGTTTGCGATTTTTTTTGGATTTTGTTTTATTAGGTGACTGATTGATGAATTCTTAAAAAGAAAAGTCAGAAATTCTTGAAGAGTGGTGAGTGTTTTCTTTTATTTGTTAGTTGAAATAAACATTTTCATAATTACGAAAAGTCGTCAGCAAAAATTCCGTTGGGGAAATTAGTTCGAATTGTATCGGATGATGTGATAAGTTTTACAAGCATACTACTGATATTTTTAGTTTGAAGCAGAGTCCAGAAAAGCTCCAGTGGTCTAATGATCTTTAGTTCTTCTGTTTCAAGTGAGAATTCAAGACATGTGTTCTGGATTAAGTTACATAAATTGTGATTATTTTTCGTGTTATGAATATATTCCAGTATGGTGACTTCAATGGCTGTATATGTTCTTGCTGGACATTTAGTGGGCGGGATTTGTCAACGTGGAAGGATCTGGTTAGTGGGCAGATTATATACACTTACTAGATGGGATCATAATTATGGAGGATGCCGTGAAAATAAGAGTCTTTGATGCAGTAAGTGAAATTCAAAAAGTATGGTGAAGTCTATTTTAAATTAATGAACATAAATCTGTGTTGTGGGTTACGTGTTGGTGTGTTAGATGTGTAATGATGTTGTATAAATTTGTAATGTGTGTAGGTGTGTGTTAGCTCTGTTCATAACATGATTTCATGCAAGCAGTGTAGGTCATGTTGCTTAGGCGTCATGTTCCTTAGGCGTAATTTGTTAAAGTATAATTCGTATGCTTTGGTGTTTGTTAGTGCAGTAGCAATAATAATATCGAAATTTTTGTTAGTACTATCTATGTGAAATACATATTCGGATTTTAAAAAAATTTCTGTAAGTTGAGGGCTAGTCTTGAGGTCCTTCTCATTTGGGGTGTCTTTCATGTAACGAGTTATGGCGTGGTCATAATGATTTATTGAGAATCTGTTAGAGAGTTGTGCTATAAATTGATTAAGAGTTTGGTTTAGTTCGATTGTGGTGAATTGCTTTGCAGTTATTAGTTAATGGAGGAGTTTATTGCCATCATTCATTGTCTTTGGGGGCGTTGTTTAAGGGAAGGGCTAATGGGTTAGCGAAGAGATAGTAAGAAGTCCAAGAAAGTATGCGAAACAGTCATTATTCATTGACGAAGTTCGGTTGGTTATCGTTAGTGATCGCATAGTAGGTAGATTTTTGGAGTCCTTGATGGTAAGTTATAAACTAAAAATTATTTTGTGCTAGTATGTTGTGGTTGAAGATAATCGGGGACGGCTAATAAGGATTTGATGTGTAGGTTGTGGTGTTTTCGTTAAAAAAATTTATGGGCTCTAGTGGGTGCTGTATTGGTTGGGTTAATTGAGGACTCGGATGTTGAGGCAGAGTGTGTTAGTTGGTGAGTTGTTAAGGCATTTGTTGTGTTATGATGCTGCTGTTGTTGGGTTATAAAAATATCTAACTCACGCTCTAACTGGTTATCTGTCATGGGGCTAGGTGATTAGGGGCAGCATCAGTATAAAAAGAGGGGGCGGTGGAGGATTCGATGGGAAGTTGAGAAGTAAGGCGCTGGAAAGGTGGTCGTGTAAATGTTGACGGGCTGGGTTCTGAATCAAGGAATTTGTCGGGGTTTCTATATCGGAGTAGTTAAAGCTAGAAATGATATTGAAAAAAAAAATTTTGTGTTGAGTCGTCTGAATCCATGCGTGTTGAGTTAGTTAAAAAACTGGTAGAGGTGAGGTCTGCAAGGAATGTGCCTGACGATTGGTGTTGAAGGTTGGATGGGAAGGAAAAAGAACGTTTCAGGGATCCATTTTGTCGGCTCATCGTAAGCTAAAAAGATGGTTGTTTTGAGAACCAAAATTTGTTGCGTGTGGTTGTTCTACTATTTGCTTATCTGTGTCGTCAATGTTCGACTGGTGGAGTGCTATATGAGTTGCTGGACTTTGTCGGAAATTATTCCCTTGAGAGGTATGTTCTGTAAAAACTAATGTGTTTCTATAATTTCGTGGGACTAAAGATAGAGGGTGATTATTTTGTAGTCTATTTAAAAGTGGCGGTGCTGTAGGTGTTGGATTTGTTTTGTCTTGTGAGGTATCATATGCATTTGGTATTGATACTAGTTTTTTATTGTATTCGCTCGTCTGGGCGTCAGGAAAATTTTTGTTAATTGAGGTAGAAAATATTCCAAAAAATCCTGCAAATAAAATGCGAGCTACACTTGCTTGTTTGTTTACCTGTGTATGTATGGCACCTGTGTGTTATAGATTCCTTTTAACAGTGACAAGATAAATCCAAAAAAAATAAAATGGGGTCTAATATAGTCAATATATTTATTATATAGTAGGGACATCCTAGAAAAGCTAGGAGTTCCTTTTTTAGGTTGACAAAACTGAAGATGTTAGTTCGTGAGATATCTTTTGGATAATATTTTTCACTGTTGAGACATATGTATTCTTTAATATCTTCAAAATATCCGCTGTAGTCTTGTGTGTAAACATCTGAGAATCCTGCTGTTTCAGCTATTTTTCGCAAATTTTGGTCAATTGATTGTCTCCGATTTTATGATAAGTTCTGGAATTGCTGTGCTTAATGTGACGTTGTATATCGGATCTGGAATAATTACCTATTGATTGTAAGTGTATGTTAGGATTGCGTGCTATTGCGCATATGCTTTCAAGTAAAAATTTCTTCAATGGTGGCAGTAATGTAGGGTATGGGGTAAGAAGACCACATTTATCTTCGTTAGGGTTCACCTGTACTTCCTTGTGGCTATTTTCAGATCCACGTGGGACAACTGTTTCCCAGAAATATGTGCGTCGTGACAGTGTATTTACAATTTATACTTTATTTTTATAGAATAAAGGAATTCGTTTGTAACATCTTTTGTCTTCGAAAACCTATACTGGTGAGAATTTCTTTGTACATGTGTAATACCATAGGATATTTTTTTCATAATTGATGAAGTTAGATCTAATTCTTGATAGTAAAAAGCCTGGATAGGGTATTTTTAATACTGCTAGAGCGAGTGATTGGAGTTTTTCTGTTCGTTCAAGTTCACATAGATGGTGAAGTGTTTCTAATTCAGATAGTGACACTCGTTGAAAAATACGACTAATGTAAAGTCCAATTTCATTTCAAGATGTATATCGTAGTGGATTCCACCAAAATATGTGTTTTTTTATAATTAAGAGTTCTTGTAATTGTGTACTATATTTATCTTCTGGATGAAGTTTTCCGCCAGGATTTCCTGTCCTTTCATAAATTGTTAGCATGGTAGAGGATTTTGCATCTTTGCGGTTTTGATATGGGTGTGCTGGGTCAATAATTATTTTTCCTGTTTCATGTCGAAGTCTTTTTCTTATTTGACAAGCATTTCTGAGTATTGTGCTTTGAAAAATGGCTTGGGATATTTACAAGCTACTTCTGTTTCAGGGTAAATTTGAAAACGTATTAGTTTGTTTTCAATACCAACGACATTGTTAATGTTTTTGCTTATTTGATTTTATTTTATCAGGGTTGGCTTTTCCGAAAAAGATTGATTCAAAACAATATTTTTGGTGAAATTTTATCATTCTTGCGTGGATTTTAGCTTTTTGAAATGTGGTACCCGTGTCTTCAGGAAACCAAAAAACGGTTGCCTGTGTCCCAGTGGTTGGATCGCAATATCTTTGATCACTTTTACAAAATAAGCGTTTTACTTGATACATAATAGTATCGTCTTTTAAGTAACGTGTTAATTGTACTTTTTCTAATTGAATTTTCCAATCAGGAAACATTATTTTTTGAGAGCCTTTGTTTCTTATGTCAGCTTTTTAGTTTGATGGATAATTGAATCCAATGTGTGATATCTTTTTTCTTCATGTAAATCATATGTTAAACGTCCGTGTGCACCGTGGTACGGATATTGATCGAACTTAATATGGCCTTGATATCTTTCAAATTTTGCTTGATGCACAGAGTCTGGTAAGACTTGAAAACTTACAAATTTACGACTTGTGCCTTTTTTTCTGGTTATCTTTAATAGTTGGTCTTCGTTTTCGCAACCTTCAGGGTTAAGCTGCAAAAGTCTTTCGATATTGATTTGATAAGAGGATCCCTGATCGTGTCTGTTTTTTTTCCATTTGATACTTGTGATTAGTGTACTTTTTTCTCTGATTATTTTGCTGTGAATTTTTATCCTGTTAGAGCTGTAGCTCGTGCTTTTGAGTAAAATGTTGCTACTATACTTGTTGATTTTATGTCTTGTGGTTCGGATTCACATTGCGCTACTTGATTGATTGCTTAATTATGTAGTGTTTTTTGTTGATTCTCTTCACAATCATAATGTGTAACCAGGAGATCTTGTGGTCGTGTACGAGGGGAAGGATTTTGATGAGATGAAGGTTCTGAAAGTACAAGGGGAGATAGTTTTTTTTAAGAAAGAACACTTTTAAAAGATACTTGTTTAAGATAATCTTGAATATGGGTTGTAAAATGTAATGTAGCCTAGTGTCTTTTTTGTAGATCTATCGTATTTGTAGATAAGTTCTGTTTAATTGAATGGAGGGGGCAAAGATTGAGCTGTTATTTTTGGTGGAGCTAGTGGTAGTGGACGATGAACTAAACTTTATAGTTTTACTGTTATTTCAAATATAAGGGTCAAGTTATTTTGATTAAGAATTTGTGTATTATTTTCTTGTATGTCTTCGTGGATGTCGTTTCTATACTGTAAGGTATGTAGTCTGTTACTATCAAGATGTTGTCCAAATAGGGGAGGGGTGCTACAAATGTATTCCAATCTAAACGTAAAGGAATATTCGTCGCTAATAGTTCACGATTTCGATCGTTTAAAACTGTAGCGAAATTTAGTGGAAACGTAGTGGTTGGTGTTTGACCTGCTATTGAAGGTGTTGATTGATAGTGATAGGGTTGTGGCAATGACATGGAGGTATCGGATGAAATATTTATGTGTTCGTTTTTTGAATGTGGTTCGACTTGAGAGAATGCTTAACTCATCCAATGTGGAAGACGTTGTGTTGAAGTGGGGGGATTAAAAAGATTCTCACGAATTTGTTCGGGGGTTGGTGTTGATCCTAAATAATTTGATGGAGTCTATGGGGTGTTTTGTTGAGAGTTTGTTGGGAGTGAAGGGGGGTACTTTGGAATGTATTACTAGAAAGGTCTAAATGATTTCAAGATGGTGATGAAAGTAATTAAAATGAACTCTACTATGTATTGCAAAGTTTCTATTCCTTTGAGGATGAATAATCTGTCTATCTAATGTAGATGTTAGATTTTGATTTTGGCTTGGGCGTCTAGTTCTATTAAGATCCTTTTGGAGCGAAGGGTAGCTGCTATATGTTGGTTCGTATTGTGGTTCACTTAGGGGTGCACAGCGAATAGCTGGTATCAAAGCTTCAGACAACTATGCGAGTCTTTCTTCAAATTTATAAGGATTTTCTTGAAATGAAATGCGTGTAGATGACTGGGGTTGAGTTGTTGTTTGACTAGATGTTGGTGTTGTTGGGGGGCCTTGGGATGTAGTGGTTGGTGGGGATTGTTTAATGGGTTGTTGATTAGCAATCTTGGTTATGTTGTGAAGTTTGTTCTATTTTCTTAATTAAACCTATGTTGTACAAAGTAAGCGTTTATAAAAATGATTAGGAGTGTTGATGCTATTGCGAATGTGTTTAGTGCCTTTTTATGCAATTGCATCTTGTTAAAATTAGGGAAACTAGAAAGGTGAGAAAAATTACAAAAAGAAGAGATATGTCTTTATTATTAAATAAGTGTCTTAGCATTTAAAAAGTTTTTGAAATCTCGTACCTGAGGAGGCGGGTCAATGACTTTTGACAAGTTTTGGTAAGTTTTCTTTGAGGAAAAGAAAAATACGAAGATACTGCAAAAATTTATGAAAAGAAGGAATGCTATTACTAGAGTGTCGGTGATAAAAAAATACAAAGTTGTAGAATTGTCGCAAAAAATAAAATGAAAGTTGAAAAGAATAATTTAGAGTAAGGGACTGGTTTCGAAAGAAGCTTTTTGAAAATAATTTGTTACGTCGAAATATATATTTTTTCGTGGTTCGGAAACCAAGTGTGCTCGGATTGTTTATTGATTTTTGACAAGCGGGTTGGATATGGAGAGTTTATGGTGAAGTAAAATCTGGAGGGTTAAGAATGAGGTTCCTAGTTTTGTTTTTATTTATTGGATGTCTAAGGATTTTTTGAGAGATATATCGTCTTAGGCTAAAAGATCATGTTAATATCTGTTTTTAGGCTTGATTGCTATTTCCCTTTTGGGAAACTATGGGGTATAAATTGAGACAATACTGTTGATGCTCTGAATGATAGGAGAGTGTTGTAACAATATAACTTTTAATTAAGTTGTCAAATATAAGGGTATTGCTTTTTTTGACGTGCATTTCTTTCAATTACAGTTCGAGATCTGTTTGAAGTTAGATGTTTGTCGGCTATTGATAGTGGTGTGGAAATAGGGCGATGTTTGAAAGGATTTTCATAGGCTGAATTTGGACTACTCACTTCAAGATTGAGATTCGAAGATTCTGTAGAAAGAGTTTTCAATGTATGACAAATATATCTTAGTTATCTTAGAGGGTTTCTGAAGTTTTACTTTCATTAATATTTTAGATTGTGGAATGAAGATTTTTGTTGGTCGTTTCGTGGTTGATTACTGAGGCGCGATGGTTGGCGTTGTTGTATTTTTTTAAATTTAGTTTTTTTCTTCTAGTTTACAAATGATCCTTTGTTTTTGAGAATTTTTATTGTGATCTTTTTGAGTGTTTGCAATGGATTTTTTTTTGGTTCTTTGGTGAAAACAAAAATTGATTGAAATTTTGCGTTGTTTGTTGTTTATTAGTATTTATAAATTTTTCAACAAAATTTAGTTCTGCAAGGGAAAACAATTGCGTGAATTCGCAAAGGACGAATCTTTTGGATAGTATGGTAAAAGATTGTTTCGGGATCGATTAGTTGGGACAGATAAGTTTATATGTAACGCTATAAGTTTTTCAATTATTTGAAAAAGTCCTTTTCGGATAGGTTGCATTTTTCAGATATTCCTTTTTGTATTATAAAATTTGGCGTTAAAAGTATATATTTCTATTTTTATTTTTTTGCTGATTTAAAACCTGAATTTATTTGGAATTAAACATTTTGTCTTTGTAATAAGGTTTTAGCAGTTTTTGGGTAATTTTTGTTATGTTTTTTTTTATCTCGGTATAAAATCCATTTTGTATATCTTCCAGAGACTAATTTTAAAAATTTTGGGTGATGAAAATGATCTTCATCGTGTGTATGAAGTGGTAAATTGTAATAAATTGAAAATTTTTTAAATTGACAAAAACCCTGTGCTTTTTTTGATGAGTTTGCTGTAAACATTTTTGGTTTTCGTGGTTTTTGATTAAAAACTATTTCATTTGATGATAATTCAAGAGTTGTTTTTTATTTGTGGATTATATGCTAGTGGGAATAGCTTTACGTGAGTTGACTGTTCGGTTTTTTGTGTCATTTCCATTTAATATACATCAGATATATTCTTGTTGGGAACGGTTCATAATTTAGACTAAAACCATTTATCCATGGGCATGAGATGTTCAGTGTTTATGTTTATTGTTATAAAAGTGACATAGTGTGATGAATTCATTGTTTATAAATTCAATGCCGTTATCTGTGACAAGGATTTCTTGTAATCCAAAATTTGCTATCCAGTGTTTGGAAAGTGTTGTAGATGCATAATAAGCATCACAATGAGGTACAGGGTTCAGTGCTACATAGTGAGTGAATGCATCAACTCTTACCATAAGGAGGTATGGATTTCCTTCTGATGAAGATGATATAGGTCCTTTTGTGTCAAATGATTTTCTATGGTTGAAATATAGACTTCAACTTTTAAAATCTTGTTTTTCTGCTGGTTGTTTAGGACTTTTATCCAAACCATTGCACAAGTTTTTATCGAAATCGTTGCTTAAGACTTTTATCCAAATCTGTGCATTTGGAAAGCAAAAGTTTTGATTGAAATTACATGCAGGATCTGAAAAAAAAAATTTTTTTTTCAGATCCTGCATGCCTTTTTAAGTAAGGAATG
>NC_087068.1:4128323-4217756 GCF_963678635.1 Symsagittifera roscoffensis | reverse complement strand
CGTTTTTTTTTTGGATTTTGTGTGGAAATGTCTAGTATTTTCGCAAAAATCTCGGCACGCGTTATATAATTTATAAGTATTACGTGTAGATTGGGTAATGAAGTTATTATGGTTTTGTCTCATGGTAAGTCAATGGTAAAATTGGCAAAAATTGGAAATTTTCATCGAAAAAATTGATAAATTTTTCAAAAAACTTCAAAACACGATAAAACTTGATTTATTCTGACTTAATACCTATTTCATTAGATAATCTTATTTTTTGAAACACTACTCAATCTAGCTGAAACTACGCTGAAACCTACTGAAACTTCAAAAAAGTCAAAATTTTGGAAAAAATTGCAAAAATTTCAAGTTTTTGTGAAAAATTGCAAAAATTTTGAAGTTTTAGGAAAAAAATTGTTAAAAAAATCAAGTTTTTGAAAAGAATTGCAGAAATCCCAAGTTTTTGGCTTGTTTTTTGTTGCTTCTGATTTAATTGAAAAAAATACATACGTGTAGAGTTTAAAATAAGCTCAAATTGTATTTTATGGATCTCTCAAAAAAATGAAATACGATACAGTTTAGCCTAGTTTGAGCTAAAAAGCGAATTTTATATTGCTCCGAACATATCAAGCCCATATTAGCTGAATCAAAATGGAAATTTCGGATTTCTCGGGTAATTAAACGTAATTTTCGATAAAGTAAAAATTAATCAATTTTCATTTGTGTAATTAATTGGTGTTTTTTGTCCTATGAAGGAGAATTCACTCAATAATCTCATTTCAGTTGAACAATAAGCGCAATATTCATTGAAACTTCTAGATCAAACTCCATGAGCCAACTCCTTCTGAGTTTTTCTCAAAGATTTACCCAATTTTGTACAATAATTATAACTCCTGAGAAGCTTTTAACATGATTCATAATACTAAATTTCAGATCATTGAATAGAATTGGTTATTTTACTACTGAAAGTGACTAAAATTGGGGTAATTTTTTCCTTAAAAAGTATTAGATTGTATGATATTCAACAAAAAAAAACCTTCTTCAAAACTGATGATTATCTCTCTGTTGCGTCTTCAACATAATTTTTATGTTTTTTTTGCATAAAAATTTTCAACGTCTTAAGTTTATCTTTGCTTTCTGCTCAATGCATGTTTTCTCTGTCGAACTCACTTTGCAAGAAAAGTTAGTCAGAACTAAGAAATTTCGAAGAAAAGAGTATCAATTGAACAAAAAATTAGCTGGCAGAGATAAAATAAGAACAGATAACCTCTAATTACTACCATGTAATTTGTACTTGTTCTCCTTTAGATTCCTTTGTTTAGTTGGTACTGAAAACTGATTCAGCAAAATCACAACTTTTGGGATTATTAACTATCACTTTTCTTGCAAAGTAGTTATTTAATCGCGTTTAATTCTTGATTTTTGGCGGAAGTTTCCTTGAAAAATGTCTGAGTGAGAAAAAATTGGTGCTTTTTCAAGCATTCAAAAGCCCATGTACAAAATGAGAATATAAAGGTGTAATTTTACGTTGAGCTTTTAGAACAAATAAGGAGCATCTCTTTTGGTTATAATCTAATAACCTTCCGAAATAGAAATACACAAGGGAACTTAGTTCGATATTTCTGCAACATTTATAAACTTCTTAAAAAGCTGTTCTCAAAAAAAATTGTTTAAAGAAAAGTAATCAAGCTGCAAACTCTAGCAATTGAATAAATATACAAAGTTTTTTACGTAAAAAATATAGTTCAACGTTTTTCTTCCAATTGAAAAAAAAAAGAAGCTGACCAGAACTAAACTTTTACTGTGTCTCATTGAAATTTTCTTGTTAATGTTTAGGTTTGCATAGAAATTTTCAGCAAGCTTGAGATTATTATCTCCAACAAATGTTCTACATCAAATTTTTTTGAATCCAAAATAATGAAATGTAGATCTCGAAAGCAAATTTTTGATTTCTGCTTTATGTATCATCTTCGAAACGATCATATTCGGGGTTTGGTTTACTTCACAAGAATTATCCTCCAAACATCTGAATGAATTCTCATTTAAATTTTCCTAATAAACCAAATAATAACAATTTTTTTAATAAATTACCCATAAAGATCAACCTTTGAGATTTATTATGTTGGATTTTTTCTCAAGGTATAATTCATAAGCTAAATTTTAGTAAAAATATCTCAAAAATCTCAACGAATTAACCTGAGTTTTTGTCTCAATTTTTTATTTTCTCAGTTTCTGCTTCATCTACTAATTTCCAACTCAATCCAGTTTGAACAAAATTTTAATTAAAAATTGAATTTTAGACAGAAAATTTATTATTTCAACAAAATTCATTTATTAGAAAGCAAATTTATTACAATAAAATTTTTGCTAAAACTCGTCGAATGATTTTGAAAGCTGATATTGCTGTTTCAACTCCAAATTTTGATTGAGAATGATGTACACTATTAACTTGAAATTTTAAAAGGTTTTTTTATATTTTCCAGATCAGTTATCAATTTCTTTTACTAACCAGTAGTACACCATAACTCTTAATAAATCAGCCTCCATTATCTGCTTAACGACTCACTACTCTACGAATACTTTACAAGCACTAAACAAGAAAAACTCTAAAATGGTAACTACACAAAGCCTTTCAAATAGTCCAGGTTTTATAAATCTCCAATTTTTTCACAATTTTTTAACAAATACTTGACCACGCATTAGCGCATATTATGCACTTTTACCACAAATTTATCGCAACCAATATCTCCACAAACTTGCAACCAATGTTTTTACTGTAGGTTAAAGATTTTTGGATCTATTTCCATTGAAAATTTCACAACAAGTTGAATTCGGTTGTTGCTGGTTTTATCATCAATCAGAACCTTTGATTAAAAAATGACAGATCAAGAATTGTGATGAAAAAACTATAAATTTGCTATAATTTTTCAAATTTATCACAATTGAATTTCAGATTCAAAAAAAATAATCATTTTAATACTAGTTTCTAATATTTTAATTGAAGAATAAACTTTTTTTTCCTTCTCTTGAAGTGTGTTTGGAGGCTGCTGAGCACATAATTTAACAATATGTTGAAAAGAAGAATGCTTCGTCTTGAAAATTATCAACTAAATGTTTTTAACGTGAAAAAAAATCAGAAAGGATCACCTTTTTAGCCTAGTTGAAAAAAATCATTCAATCTAACTATGGAGTTTCAAAAGTATCAACCAATCAGAATCGAGCATTGCTTATAAGGAAATTTTCTCAAATCTTTTTTGATATCAACCAAACAGAATCGAGCTTCATTGGTCATGGAACGTTCAAAAAATCTGAAGTCAACCAATCAGAATTGAGTTCTATTTCTCATGGATTTTTCAATAGTTTTGATATCAACCAATCGAACATTCCTTCACATGTAATATTTGTGGTAATAACCAATCAGAGTGAAGTATTCTCCGATTTCCAAAATTCTGTAAATCAGAACTAAACTATGTTTATGAAAGTTCCCGATCGATGAGTTTTAAGGCATTTTTCTATTATAAACAACATATACACCAAAGTGAGATTTCTTGTCTGGTTTATATTATTTCTCAAAACTCAATTCAAATTTTGAACTTTCGATCAAATTTTTTTCAATTTGTTCTATTCCTAACCAGTGGAAAAATTACCAAAATACACATTTTCATTGTTTGTTTTTGGTATATTGTAATATAAACAACCGAAAGTCTATTAAATTTGGATAATCTATTAAAAGATAATCTGACAAATCTAGAGTTTGTATTTGTATCCAATTCAAAACAGCATTCGAATTGATGTTCCTTATCTCCAAGTTTTGTTTCGTAGACTCTTCCGTTGTTTTGTTTTTCACTGATCGACCACTCAATCTCAGTTAACTCTTCTACATAAAAAACTGTTGATAAATTTGGCAGTACTCTTCTTTTTTGGAATCTCCTCTCCATCTTTTTAACCAAAACTACTGAATTTTCTGTGTTTCTATACAGAATAAAACTAATACAATCTCCATCAACCTCATCTGTCCACCACTCTGGTAGTTTTTTGTAGTAGTTCAAACTTAAAATTTTATAAATGTCCATTTCAGACATTGAAACGCTTTTGATAGAAACATATTTTTTTTACTGAAATAAACAAAGAAACTTGAATAGTGCATCATTTTTAATTTATTTTGTAACCACCATAAAAAGTTTTCCCGTTTTTAGAGTCTAAAAACTTTTTTAGGAAATTTATGTAATCAATCGAAACCTTAAACTTAGACAAAAAAAATTGAAAACATGCAATAAAATACAAAAATTCAAAAATTAATGAAAAAGTTTTCAACTACATTCTTGTTTGTAATTTCGTTCAAATAAGACAAAAATTACTTAACTTTAGATAAAATCAGTAATTAAATAGTTTTTTCTGTAATTGTTTAAACATATACAGGAAAATCAATTGATGATTGGATAGTGTTGTATGTCAATTTTGGTTAAGCTGTTTGTTTTGTCTGACATTTCCTCAGATATCCTAGATCTAAATAAGCACTTCAGTGACAAGAAATAGTTTTCGACCAATAATATTTGAAGTACCAAACATACAAAACATCACAAAGCATTACTGAGGTTTACAGTTATCAACAAACATAAAGTCTCCCAAAATTTGAGACAGTTCTTTGAATTCGTTCAAAGTATAGTTGACATAGCAAGTTGTTTCATTGCTTCATTCTCTTTTGCAATGAAGAGTCGAATCTGAATGTAGGGTGGTTTGTTCAGACTGTACTTCTTGATTGTGACACACACCCTCCTCATGTTGTATGTTGCTGTTTCATATACTCTATTACAGATGTCGAGCTCCTGATCCATAGTTGATTCTTTGCCAGATTTGGCTTCATATATAGGTACGAGTCCGAGGTTTCCAGCATCGTGAATAACAGTGTTCCGGATTGCCGATAATGCCTCTCCTTCTTTTCTAATAAGATAGACCTGTTGGGATTTTTCAAATTGTCCCAAACCAACAATTTTTAAAATTTGAAAGCAGGTTTCAAAGTATATTTTCCCCTTGAAGGTTTCTTGGAACCAAACGAATCTCCCAACTTTTGTTTAATTTTTTGAGAATTCATTTTAATTGAGACTAGTGTCGTTTCTAGAGTAATTTTTGAAGAGCAAACTGATCAGATGAAGAGAAATGAGAAAAGTGATTTTGAGATTAAATGAAAATGGAAGTAAACAATATGACTCATCATGATTTCCATAAATGGAAGTAGTACCAAATATGGAAAGTTTTATATGAAATTTGTAGATCTCAAAATCGCGTAGGCGTTTTTTCTACTATATAAATTCACAATTCTGAGCAAAAATCATTGTTCCAGATAGCTGCTGCTATGTGTCAAGCTCTTCCAAGCTTATATTCAGATTATAAGGAAAAATGGCTATTAATTTCCGTTTCCAGTAATTTTTACGAAAAATACATAGTAACACATGAGTTTTGCATCTCCACTCACAGTTTTTTTTGTTCTTTGGAGAATTTTAAGTTTCATTTGCTTTTAATAGGAACATCTCTTAGCCAAATTATGCTGAGATTAGATAAATATGTAAACATATGTCAAGAAATCGACTGTCTCTACAATCAGCTAAGTCGAGCAGTTCAACATAACTTACGATGGAAAGGAGCCGAAAAGAGGCATAGTTTTGCAAGGAAACGACTAATTCGGAAAAAATTCAAAAGACATTAATTATGTTCATAGCAGAAACTGGCTTCCCCACAAATTCTTGGTTCAGCGTTTTTAGATAGAATTCGAAAAACTTGAAACTCAAAAAATGAATCTGATATGTTCAAGATTATTGATTGCTTTATTGATTGTCATGGTTCTGTGAATAGTGATTATGTGAGATTTGTGATAAAATAATCAATTGTCTTCAAATGTGTTCTGAAAAATTTACTCTGGCAAATCTTTAAAAACTAAGCTTTGGTTCAGGAACAACCAATTTAAATAAAAAGTAAAACCAAAAACAAAAAAACTGTAATTTTGAAAAAAGTGTGTAAAAAATTCAAAAACTGAGTTAATTTTCGAGTTCCTTGTCACTTTCTTCTTCATGTGCCACACCTTGTTTTCTTCCAAACAGAGCTAAGTTATCCTGTTGAATCTTTAATTTTTCCTTCTTGTACCTTCTTTCACGAGTTGTTTCAATTTTTCGCCAATCATGTAGGGAAATTCTTAAGGGACTAAAACACTTCTTCAGATCTCTTTGAAAGATGACAAAAATCAACAATTTTTTCAAAAGTAATAATTTGCATTAAAAGTTCAGTTATAAGCAAATGAAAACTATTTACGTATCCCAGATCGTTAATTTCATCAAAAAGTTTTTCATTTGAATCATGTGAAAACCCGTACTGTTTTCTCGAAGGTGACTTAGACTTAACCATTTCTTTTGTAATTTCTCTAAGTCTTTTACACTCGAGTTCTCTTCATTCTGAACTATCTATGATAATTTGCCCCTTAGTCTGGGAGATTTTGTTAAATTTGAGAGTCTTGACAGTTTCGGTACCAATCTCAAACTGGATGCAAAAACTCGCCCGTTCTATTATGATTGATTTCAAAATTTGATCTAGATTTCTGTTTCTTTTAAAAATTCTACTCAGATTGATAGAACGAACTGAACTGTAGAACATTTTCAAATGGAGTGAAAAATAAAATTTTCACTTGTAGATTTTGTTGAATTTCGCATAAAAATACTTGAACTCATTCAAAAGATTTTCAACACTTGGTTGATTTTAATTGTTTATAAAGGACTTTGTAGAATAAGACTTTTTAAAGGTTTTTTAACAGAGAAGAATTTCCTTGAAAATTATTCCTATTGTTTACATTGGTTGAGTATCTTTATTTGGATTTAAATAACTAGAAAAATAACTAAATTCCACAAAATTTTTCATCAATCTCATAACCTTAGAGTTAGTTCTGGAATTCTAATTGGTTAAACTTTAATTGAATTTTTCTAGAATTTAGAAGATTCAGAAAAATCTAGAAGTTATTGTGTAAGGACTTCTTATAAAGTTCGAGGATGGATTCGATAGATTCTAAAAATTAGAAGAATCTATACGTTTTTTGGCGTCAATTGCTCTGGTGGAAGTATTCTACAATTTTTACTGTTCCATAAAAATTAAAATGCAATGACTTCATTTTCTCAGGTGGAATTACTTTTTTATTGCCTAAATAATTCAAGAAACACGTTCTTAGCTCTGTCGAGAATCACGTTAGAAACTCGGATTGGCTTTTTTCAATTAAATTTTCTTATGATAATTGAAAAATTGCTATAAGAATCTTGTCAAAAATAGTTTTTTCTCTAAAAACTTTTCATTATCTAACTTATTTAGAGTTCCAAAAACTCTCTCAAGGAGTTATGCAAAATGCGTAAAACATTTCGAAATCTTTTTTCTATTTGTAAAAATCGTTCTGAATTTTTCACAATTGTGCGAAACTATCTAAAAATTTTTTGGTAAAATGCATGTTTTTTCTTGGTTTTTCCAAAAATTATGGTAAATTTCAACTTAATTTGTTAAATGATTAAACGAAAAACTCAACATTTTTGATGTAAAAAACCTTACGACTTTTTACCCTGAAAACTTCTATATTGATGACTTTCAGCGCTATTTCTGATGCTAATACATTGGTTTTCTATTGTTTCTGATCAGCAAACACGCAAAAATTAGTTTTCTAAAGGATTAAATTTTGAACAAGAATTTCATAAAGACTGATAATTAACTATGGAAGAAAAATAGTAATGATTTATTTTGGCAAGATGCGAAAAGTATTTTTAATTTTTTTCCACAAAATTTGAAAACTGTTTCCTTTTTTTCAACAAAAAAAAGGAAAAGTGTTCCAATTTCTTAAGCAAAAAGCAAAAAAAAATTAAATTTTGTTGACAAAATGCAAAAAGTGTTTCAGTTTTTTTGACAAAATGCAAAAAGTGATTCAATTTTTTTCCTACAAATGCGAAAAAGATTCACTTTTTGTACAAAATGCAAAAAGGGTTTCAACTCTTTCGACAAGATGCAAAAAGTGTTTCACTTTTTTCGACAAAATGCGAAAACTGTTTCAATTTTTCTACAAAGTGTCAAAAGTGTTTGAGCTATTTTGACAAGATGTAACAAATGATCTGGTATTCTTCACTTGTGTAGAAATTTTCTACTGTTTTTCTAAAATGTATGCAAAAATAATCAAGATGTATGCAAAAAATTATTGGAGCACTAAATTAGGTTCTAATTGTTTTTCAATGCTTTACCTGAACCTCTCATATGTTCTAATAATTGAACGAAATTGAAGAAATTAGTTAATCACAAAGAACAAAGTTAATGACGAACATTATTTATTTACAAAAATATTTAATCAAAAAGCTGTCGAGCAGCTGACGACTTCTGGAGGTTCTCAAAAGAACGCAAAGCTGGTCTTGCCTCCATCGCTGGCGGTTGTCTTGGTGATTCGCTGCTTGGAGTTCTTGGCTCAGAGAACCCCTCATCCTCTTCGATGCTTATTGGATTTTCCACAGAACCCTCTTCCCAAGGAAAGAGGAAATCGTCAAATGGTTGAGCCACATATCTAGAGTCAGGAGTTTCGGGGTAGTTCATTCCTACATGCTCAGTCACTTCCTCCAACAGTTGCATTTCTCCAAGTTGGTTCTCTCTCATGGGTACTTGCATCATATAGGTACGAGTCCGAGGTTTCCAGCATCGTGAATAACAGTGTTCCGGATTGCCGATAATGCCTCTCCTTCTTTTCTAATAAGATAGACCTGTTGGGATTTTTCAAATTGTCCCAAACCAACAATTTTTAAAATTTGAAAGCAGGTTTCAAAGTATATTTTCCCCTTGAAGGTTTTTTGGAACCAAACGAATCTCCCAACTTTTGTTTAATTTTTTGAGAATTCATTTTAATTGAGACTAGTGTCGTTTCTAGAGTAATTTTTGAAGAGCAAACTGATCAGATGAAGAGAAATGAGAAAAGTGATTTTGAGATTAAATGAAAATGGAAGTAAACAATATGACTCATCATGATTTCCATAAATGGAAGTAGTACCAAATATGGAAAGTTTTATATGAAATTTGTAGATCTCAAAATCGCGTAGGCGTTTTTTCTACTATATAAATTCACAATTCTGAGCAAAAATCATTGTTCCAGATAGCTGCTGCTATGTGTCAAGCTCTTCCAAGCTTATATTCAGATTATAAGGAAAAATGGCTATTAATTTCCGTTTCCAGTAATTTTTACGAAAAATACATAGTAACACATGAGTTTTGCATCTCCACTCACAGTTTTTTTTGTTCTTTGGAGAATTTTAAGTTTCATTTGCTTTTAATAGGAACATCTCTTAGCCAAATTATGCTGAGATTAGATAAATATGTAAACATATGTCAAGAAATCGACTGTCTCTACAATCAGCTAAGTCGAGCAGTTCAACATAACTTACGATGGAAAGGAGCCGAAAAGAGGCATAGTTTTGCAAGGAAACGACTAATTCGGAAAAAATTCAAAAGACATTAATTATGTTCATAGCAGAAACTGGCTTCCCCACAAATTCTTGGTTCAGCGTTTTTAGATAGAATTCGAAAAACTTGAAACTCAAAAAATGAATCTGATATGTTCAAGATTATTGATTGCTTTATTGATTGTCATGGTTCTGTGAATAGTGATTATGTGAGATTTGTGATAAAATAATCAATTGTCTTCAAATGTGTTCTGAAAAATTTACTCTGGCAAATCTTTAAAAACTAAGCTTTGGTTCAGGAACAACCAATTTAAATAAAAAGTAAAACCAAAAACAAAAAAACTGTAATTTTGAAAAAAGTGTGTAAAAAATTCAAAAACTGAGTTAATTTTCGAGTTCCTTGTCACTTTCTTCTTCATGTGCCACACCTTGTTTTCTTCCAAACAGAGCTAAGTTATCCTGTTGAATCTTTAATTTTTCCTTCTTGTACCTTCTTTCACGAGTTGTTTCAATTTTTCGCCAATCATGTAGGGAAATTCTTAAGGGACTAAAACACTTCTTCAGATCTCTTTGAAAGATGACAAAAATCAACAATTTTTTCAAAAGTAATAATTTGCATTAAAAGTTCAGTTATAAGCAAATGAAAACTATTTACGTATCCCAGATCGTTAATTTCATCAAAAAGTTTTTCATTTGAATCATGTGAAAACCCGTACTGTTTTCTCGAAGGTGACTTAGACTTAACCATTTCTTTTGTAATTTCTCTAAGTCTTTTACACTCGAGTTCTCTTCATTCTGAACTATCTATGATAATTTGCCCCTTAGTCTGGGAGATTTTGTTAAATTTGAGAGTCTTGACAGTTTCGGTACCAATCTCAAACTGGATGCAAAAACTCGCCCGTTCTATTATGATTGATTTCAAAATTTGATCTAGATTTCTGTTTCTTTTAAAAATTCTACTCAGATTGATAGAACGAACTGAACTGTAGAACATTTTCAAATGGAGTGAAAAATAAAATTTTCACTTGTAGATTTTGTTGAATTTCGCATAAAAATACTTGAACTCATTCAAAAGATTTTCAACACTTGGTTGATTTTAATTGTTTATAAAGGACTTTGTAGAATAAGACTTTTTAAAGGTTTTTTAACAGAGAAGAATTTCCTTGAAAATTATTCCTATTTTTACATTGGTTGAGTATCTTTATTTGGATTTAAATAACTAGAAAAATAACTAAATTCCACAAAATTTTTCATCAATCTCATAACCTTAGAGTTAGTTCTGGAATTCTAATTGGTTAAACTTTAATTGGATTTTTCTAGAATTTAGAAGATTCAGAAAAATCTAGAAGTTATTGTGTAAGGACTTCTTATAAAGTTCGAGGATGGATTCGATAGATTCTAAAAATTAGAAGAATCTATACGTTTTTTGGCGTCAATTGCTCTGGTGGAAGTATTCTACAATTTTTACTGTTCCATAAAAATTAAAATGCAATGACTTCATTTTCTCAGGTGGAATTACTTTTTTATTGCCTAAATAATTCAAGAAACACGTTCTTAGCTCTGTCGAGAATCACGTTAGAAACTCGGATTGGCTTTTTTCAATTAAATTTTCTTATGATAATTGAAAAATTGCTATAAGAATCTTGTCAAAAATAGTTTTTTCTCTAAAAATTTTTCATTATCTAACTTATTTAGAGTTCCAAAAACTCTCTCAAGGAGTTATGCAAAATGCGTAAAACATTTCGAAATCTTTTTTCTATTTGTAAAAATCGTTCTGAATTTTTCACAATTGTGCGAAACTATCTAAAAATTTTTTGGTAAAATGCATGTTTTTTCTTGGTTTTTCCAAAAATTATGGTAAATTTCAACTTAATTTGTTAAATGATTAAACGAAAAACTCAACATTTTTGATGTAAAAAACCTTACGACTTTTTACCCTGAAAACTTCTATATTGATGACTTTCAGCGCTATTTCTGATGCTAATACATTGGTTTTCTATTGTTTCTGATCAGCAAACACGCAAAAATTAGTTTTCTAAAGGATTAAATTTTGAACAAGAATTTCATAAAGACTGATAATTAACTATGGAAGAAAAATAGTAATGATTTATTTTGGCAAGATGCGAAAAGTATTTTTAATTTTTTTCCACAAAATTTGAAAACTGTTTCCTTTTTTTCAACAAAAAAAAGGAAAAGTGTTCCAATTTCTTAAGCAAAAAGCAAAAAAAAATTAAATTTTGTTGACAAAATGCAAAAAGTGTTTCAGTTTTTTTGACAAAATGCAAAAAGTGATTCAATTTTTTTCCTACAAATGCGAAAAAGATTCACTTTTTGTACAAAATGCAAAAAGGGTTTCAACTCTTTCGACAAGATGCAAAAAGTGTTTCACTTTTTTCGACAAAATGCGAAAACTGTTTCAATTTTTCTACAAAGTGTCAAAAGTGTTTGAGCTATTTTGACAAGATGTAACAAATGATCTGGTATTCTTCACTTGTGTAGAAATTTTCTACTGTTTTTCTAAAATGTATGCAAAAATAATCAAGATGTATGCAAAAAATTATTGGAGCACTAAATTAGGTTCTAATTGTTTTTCAATGCTTTACCTGAACCTCTCATATGTTCTAATAATTGAACGAAATTGAAGAAATTAGTTAATCACAAAGAACAAAGTTAATGACGAACATTATTTATTTACAAAAATATTTAATCAAAAAGCTGTCGAGCAGCTGACGACTTCTGGAGGTTCTCAAAAGAACGCAAAGCTGGTCTTGCCTCCATCGCTGGCGGTTGTCTTGGTGATTCGCTGCTTGGAGTTCTTGGCTCAGAGAACCCCTCATCCTCTTCGATGCTTATTGGATTTTCCACAGAACCCTCTTCCCAAGGAAAGAGGAAATCGTCAAATGGTTGAGCCACATATCTAGAGTCAGGAGTTTCGGGGTAGTTCATTCCTACATGCTCAGTCACTTCCTCCAACAGTTGCATTTCTCCAAGTTGGTTCTCTCTCATGGGTACTTGCATCATATGATGTTGGTTGAAGTCTCCTCGTATCATCTCAACCATGTGCCAGACTTGGATTGGTATGTCCATTCGTGCCAGAAAAACTCCAGAAACTGGTTCTCGCACTTGGACTTGTACTAGAACAAGTGAAAATTCTACAGAAAACATATGGTTGCTGTTTTGCACTGAAAACATCATTAAGAGCGAAGAGTTGACAAAAAAAAACAAATTAAAAACACGATTTACCGTTGAGAGGGAGTTAATTGACCGAAGTTAAGTTAAAATTAAAGTATTTAGAGCTGAGAGAGGAGGTAGTTGACGGTGGTTTAGTTGAAAAAAAAAGTGATTTTTAGTTGGGAGTGAGAAGTATTTTAAGCTAGAATGTGTGGGTTTAACCAATCAGAATTACTTTTCCTCTTTTGGATTTTAGTCGTGTCCAATCAGATTCTAGCTTCCTTTTATGGAATTTTTATATAAAAGTCGTGTCCAATCGGAAACAAAGCCCCATTTTAGGCATCGTCGTTACCAATCACAAAGTTTTTTCATTTTTGTTCTAGTTGTCCTATTCAATCAGAGGAACCTTTTGAGGACCTAAATCTTCCAAAGTAAAAACATAAACAAAAGCAATCGCAAAAATAAATGACCAAAATTTGTTTGCCGTAAAAATTGAAATACTGCCGATATAAATAACGAAAGAAGGAAAACAAATAAAAGTAGCATCTCTGCAAGTCTTTTCATCAAGTAAACCGAACTTTTTATATGTAAAATTGCTTGTTTTTGAGTATGTAGTCAAGTTCTTTGATTTTGATGTAGATTTGAGAGGATAACTTAAAGTTGATAATTTTTCAAAGCAAATCTCTGGAAATCTGATTCCAAACCTGATCATGCAAGTTTTTGAGCTTTGAAAATCCTCGAAGAAATAAAGAATAAAGAACTATGCTGGGACGTTTTGACAAGATTGAATATCAGGTTAGGGGATAAAAAGAGTCTTTGATATTTTATCGTACGCCTTTTTTTATTAACTTCAAAATTTCGAAAACAAATAAAATTTCTTTCTTTGTGATGTGTTATTCAGCCGTAAGTTTGAAGCTTTGATGCGCAATATGTGGATCAAAAGTAAACTCTATGATTGAGTAGGTTTCCCTAAACAGACCTTTACTTAGTCAAAAAACTCTTTTTTGGACAACATAATCTATTTCATCAAAAAAAATCAATTGGATTTTTTCTTTTTTCTTGTAAAGTAACTCGAGGAAATTCAAATGATTTTTGATAGACATTTTTCGAATATTGATTAAATTTTTTTAAAAATCTATAAAGAGTTCATTTTTAGAAAACGCTGGCTTCTGATTGGTTGAATTCCAGCAAACAGTGTTACTAAAAGAATACTCAATTCTGATTGGTTGATTTGCCCTAAGCAACAAAACTCAAAATCCTTTTCGTTTTGATTTTCTTTTATGTTAAAAGCAATCGCTCTATACCTTGTATAACTACTTGAATTTATTTTCAAAATTTTTTCAATAATTCAAAGTAAGCATACCCTTTTTAATTTTTTTGGGACATTTTAAATCTCTCACTTTGATATGTACGAATTACTATTTCCTTTTTTATATTAATACTAAAAACTTCTCCCATTTTTTAGATGACGTTGCTGAATAGAAACAATAAGTGCAGTGTGGGGACTGTGGAAGTATGTGTATTCGTCAAAACACAGCTCGACATCGCAAAAACTGTTCTAAAGGAGTTATTTCTTGTCCGGAATTAGGTATTTCTTTTATAATCAATAACTATAACGTGGCCAAGAAACATGCTCCATCAACCTCCAAGCAATCAAAGGTTTGTTCGTTTTGCAAAAAATAGTTTCCGAGCTACTACTTTCTCCAACAACATCGAAGAAAAGAACATGGGGCGAAACAACGGAAACCAAGTGATACGGTGGCAGACTTGAACAAGAATGTGGAGAGGAAGGGGAATATGGAGAGAAACTCAAGGCGGAGTTGAGTGCTTTTCAGCATTTCCTGGTGGACACTGAGATGGAGAATGGGAGACATAAGGTATTTAACTTCCAAATGTCAAAATTAGATACCAAGATTATCAACGAGAAGCTTGAAGAAGTATTCATTAAACTCGATTCCGCTGCAAAAATCAATGTCGCTCCTGGATTTGTTGTTCTTAATGTTAAAAAGGGAGAATATCGCTAACACTATGCACACGAAAATAATGATTTGTTCGAGAAATCGCATTTACTGTGTACGAAAGCGGGTTTGATTACATCCCAGGTAAAGGTTAAGAAGTTTGAAAGATAAACAACCATACAAAAATCATCTATGCCTTTTCCGTGCGTTAACAATGTATTTGCATGGTCATAGTAACCTCGATGCTCATACATCTCAGCTGTTCAAAGAGTTTACATCAAAATCTGGATACGATCCGAAGAACGTTCTTGGAGTTGCCATTGATGATTTACCTCTTTTCGAGGAATTAGTTGATCGCAACATATTCATCTATGATTTTGACATTCAAGAGGGAGAAAGAGGGAGAACATATTGGAAAATTAGCGAGGCGAAGTATTGGAAAAATTGAAAAATTCGTGAAATTGGTGAGATTCAACAACCATATCATTCATACGAATGATATTGATTCCGTCTTCAAGTGTTTTCGATGTCTTAGCTGTGACTTTCTCTTCAACAGTTCAAACAACTTCAACGGACATCTTCTAACTTGTAAAGATCGAGTGCGACACATTTATCCAAAGAATGTATATACACTTCGAGAAACGCTATTTGAAAAGTTGAAGGTTTCATTATCCCAGTTTTGAAAGACAACAAACTATTCAACAAACTAGCAATTTTCGATTTTGAGTCGATATGTGTTCCATCAGATGAACTGAAAACACCTTCCAATTCTGTAAAAATATCCTCGAACCTGATAGATGAACCACTTTTTCTGTAAATCAAGTATCCGCAAAAGCTTATTTTCGATTTTGTAATCAAACTCGAATTTTTGGCTGAGAAAACTAAGCTCGAAATGAGAACTAAATCTCAAGATGTTGAAAGAGTAGTGAATGAGCGGATGTCGGAAATTTTCCAAGAGCTGAATGAAAGATATCGAAATCGTTTAACTGAAAACTTTGAATTTGAAGACGAATGTATAGATGATACAGAGGAAACTGATATGTCAACTCAGTTTTTGAGAATTCAGAAAAATCAGCTGATTGATTTGAAACAAAATCTGGAGAGATATGTTAACATATTACCTGTTTTTGGGTTTAACAGAGGAAGGTATGATCTGATTGAACAAGAGATATCTGATTTCCTACTTAATTAATGCCAAAGAAGCTGAACCAATGGTTATCAGAAAAGCTAACGATTTCATATCCTTCAAGTTTGAAGACATACAATTTCTCGACATCATGAAGTTTTTGGGTGGAGCAACATCTCTAGACTCCTTTCTTAAAGCCTACAAAACAAGTGAGACAGGAGGGTTTTCCCCTTATGACTGGTTTGACAGTGCAAACATGCTCGCGAATGAAGAATTATCTCAACACGAAACTTTTTTCAATAAACTGAGAAACAACAACCTTCTTGATAAAGACACTAAGGGTTATCAGAAGTTGAGGTCAAGTGTTATTGGTGGGCAGCAAGTACTAAAGAAACTTCAAATCAAGTCAGTACTAGCAACTGGATGGTATAATTACAAATATTTACAGCAGCTTTGGCAGAAAGATGGAATGACTACATTTAAAGATTTTTTTGCAGTGGCAAAACAACAAAGATGAACCAATAAAATTTCTACCCATTTTTCAAAAATGATAGAGATTTATGCGAGAAAAATAGAGAGGATATCACGGGTGGAACACCAATTGCGTTTACGCGAAAAGCTGTTGTGGACAAAACTATTATCAGTGACTCATAAACTGTCTGCAAATCAATTGTTGGAATTGATGCCAGCCAGCTCTATCCCAGTTCAATGCAACAAGACGTGCCAACAGGATTGTACACAAGATGGGAGTTTGATTCCGATATGCAAAAAATCAAGGCTAGACATAACCGATCTCGCAATTTTGAGAACATGGTGATGTCTTATTACCAAGAAACAAGACAAGAATGCAGAATTGAGAGCTTCCACAAATTTGGAAATCAAAAGAAAATTGACTGTTTCATTGTAGATTGATATTGTGATCACTGCAAAACAGTCTTTGAAGCGAAAAAGGATACAAATCGAAGAGATGTGGGAATGTGAGTGGTGCCAACACTTCAAAAGGAACGAAAAACTTAAGAATCATATCCGATCCAACTTTCCCTACGAAAAACCTCTCTCTACTGGTTCATTAAAGGAAAAAATAAGAGATGAATTTCTTTTGGCTATATTCAGTGTTACTTAGTTGTTCCAGATGAACTGAAAGCAAAATTTTCTAACATTCCTCCAATTTTTAAAAACACTGAAATTGGAAGAAATGACTTTGGTGAATATATGCAAATTTATGCCATTGAAAATAATCTTCTTAAGCGTCCCCATCGAATGCTAATATCTAGTTTCAAACTAGAAAATGGTTCCATCATTACTCCTCTCTTCAATTTCTCAATGGAACTTGGTTTACAGTGTGCAAAAGTTTACCGCGTTGTACAGTATCTCCCTCGAAAATGCGTCAACAATTTCATCAGTCAGTTGTTGATGCTAGAAGCAAAGGAGATGAGAACCCTTTAAGCGGTGTTGTTACAGAGACTATGAAGCTCTTAGGTAACTCACCATACGGCATACGGTTACGAGATAATGGATAGATCGAGACATACGATCACAAAGTATTCGAATGATGAGAAAACACACAAAGCAATTGATGAACCACACTTCAAACGACTGAACACTGTTCCGAAAGACTTGTACGAGATTGAGTTACTAAAGTCAACCATTGAAGACAAAGAACCCATAATTGTCTGATTTTTCTGCAGTATGCAAAACTGAGAAGCCTTGAGCTTTACTACAATTTTTTCGACAAGTTTTGTGATATAAATAAGTTTGAAGAATTAGAAATGGACACGGGTTTGCTGTTTTTAGCTCTTGCTGAGGAAAATCTGTATGATTGTGTTTGTCTGGAAAAAAAAATTAGTGGGAAAAATTGAGATAAAATGATTGCAGAGATTCATTTAGAGCGGATTCAAAAACAAATTTTTTTCCACGAACATGTTGTAGCGTTCACAAGAAACATAATAAACGAGAGCTGGACTGTTTGAAAAAAAAAGATTAGGAGTACGATGATGCTATGTATCTGTTGCAAGACTTTTTGTTGCTATGACAACAAATCAGACAAGATGAACTTTATCAGCAAAGGATTGAATAAAATAGTTCTAGCGCAATCCGGCGATAGTCTTCTGCAAAAATACAGAAAAGTACTCGACGAAGCAATCAAATTGACTTCAACAAACAGAGGATTTAGAACCATTGATCATACGGTTGCTACACAGGAGCAAACAAAGAAGGGATTGAGTTACTTTTACCCGAAAAGACAAGTTCAGGGCGACGGACTACACACAAAACCTTTGAACTTGTAAATAACTGATAAGGTAATAGCATTCAATTCAGTATTGATTAATTAACTGTAAGCTTGTGGTAGAATGATTATACGAAGCAGTGATTCCCATACTTCATCTTTTGATTTTAACCCTTTTCTCAAAAAACAAGATTTTTTTTCTCGAAATTTCGTTTGGTTCCATTTAAGCTTCAGATAGTTTTCTCATAGTTTCAAACAGATAAAACATTAATCGAAACATCTAAATTGTAGAAGTTAGCTAAAAACGCAAGTATCGGCAAATCGAGCTCCAAAAATTTCGGGCGCCAAATTTTTTTTTTGAAACTTACCATCTGAAACCTTAACATCTTAATACATAGGAAACCTAATTCCTATCTTAATACATAGAAAAATTTATACCCTATCTTAATACATAGCTTGCAGACCGGATGCTCTGTTCCTTATTTTAATACATTGGGGTCTGCGACCAACCCCCCTCACTCTCCCTCACTCATCTACTTCTGACTTCCATACAAAAAAATGCTTATCATACATTTTCATAAATGAAGCCGCTGGAAAACTGCTTATCATACCATTTTTGTAGAACTCCGTCGCTTAAATTTTAACAAAATTTGTTTGGAACAAGTTTCACAACAAAAAAGCAACAAATACAGAAAAGTTTTAAGATTATTCTAGCTTATTCTGTTTTTAACAATGCAATCATGGTCGAAAAATTGCTCATTTTTTCTCATTGAACTGCAAAAAATGAGCAATTATTTGAACTGAATTTCTTATAAAAATAATGTCAGCCGTTTGTTGCTGTGTATCCTCAATTTTTTTAGAGAAAACAAAAATGAACATTGAATGAAATTTTGCAATGAAAAACAACCAAGAAAAAAGTCTTTTTGAAAGACCAACATATGTATAAAAAAATTTTGTTCGAACTTTCGAGGAAAGTGAGGAAAAGAGACGCTCGGGTGGTTGATTTCAAATCAGACCCAGACGGGTGTGCTTACCTTTACGACTATTGTATTTCACCAAGCGTCCGTCTAAGCTGCTCAGTTTATAATTTACATGCCTGGCATTTTATCCCTCACTAAAAATAGTTGTGAATTGAACTGCCGTTACTAATTCCATACACAAGTTAAACTGTAACATTTTAATTTTATTATGATCTATTTAAAAATCAAATTTTTGCCTGTTCTTAATAAGGCTCTTTTCCAGTTTTCCACCCCCTTATAACATTACACACAGAGGCGAAGCAGAACTTCGCAACACTTGTCATGCAAAAAGAGAGAAGTTTAAAAAAAAAATTTGAAAACTTAAGTTTTCATTAAGTTAAAGTTAGTCGAAAAACTATGAAAATTTTTTTAAAACGTATCAGATGAAGTTGATAAACAGCCCTTAAATAATGAAAATCAAATACGTAGCGCAGGGTCGGATTCAGTGGGGGCGAAATCCAGGGATTTTATGCAAGAAAATTTTCTATCATACATTTATATAAATGGATTCTGTGGAAAAATTCTTATCATACCTTTTTCCTAGAAAATATCTGTAAGATGAGTTTTTTCAATCAAACCTTTGTTCAAATATTATCTTAAACTGGTTTAAAACTCAAAAAATACAGTTTAGTGGCAGTTTTGATTAGATTAGTGCAAGTTTGGCATTAAAAAATCCAAACAAAAAAATTTATTCGAACAACAAAAATGTATATGATACGATTTTTACTATACAAAAATTGTAATTGAGATGGAAATTGTTGAGTTTTGTTTCGTTGCAAACTTGCTTTTGTGCTCTAATAAACATTTTATGAAAACAAAATTGCGCACAAAATTTGAAAATGTGTGTCTGTAACGTAGTCCATGTTATTTTTTTGAACAAAATTATAAAATGACAAGAGAGTGTTTTTAGAACATATTTTTTTAAGCTATCAAAAATTTCAAATTGAAATTTTTGTAGCCACATACAAAAAATAACGTTTTTGTGTATCACTGATTGAAAATGTACACAATAACTTACATGGCTAATATAAGCAAATGCTATTTGTATGTGTGGCAAATGTCACTTACTCTGGGCAAAAAATGAAACAATGTTTTTTGCATTTTCATTTTTGAAAAAGTACCTAACATATGTTCCCATGGAAAAAAGAAAATTGCTTATAACACATTTTCTTAGTATCAAAAAAATCGCTTTTGCTTTTTTCACACAGTTTCCGTTCAAAAAATGGCAAAAAATTTAATTCCAGAGTATGATAAAAACAATGCTTGAAGTAAAATTTCATAGATTCGAAAAAAAAACATATTTTCATACATAGTATTTGGGTCTATAAAATTGTATGATACACATTTATTTTCATATGAAAATCTACGATAAACTTTTTTTGTCAATCCGGGCACTGCTTTCATTGGGGCACCTAACTTCTTTTTTCTACGATAATTCAACTGTTTTGGACCATTGAGACACTTTTTGACAAAAAAGAACTAAGAACATCATGACAATGTTTGAAATAGAAGTATGAATAGAAAACAATTTATGTCACTCAACTGCTTTTTAATTTTTACTTGAGTTTGAAGTATTAAGTTTTAATTTGATTTTTATGTTGTTTTTTAAAACTTCCAATTCGAAAGTTTTAGCTTATTTCTTGATAAACTTTAAAAATAATGACCTTTTTGGTGAAAGATTTTAGCTCCATTTTTTGCCAAATAATTTACACCATTTACACCAATAACTTACAAAATTCTGATGAAAAATCTTTTGTTATCTTTACTTTTTGGGTAATTTTAATCAGCACACTACAAAAGTGCTTCGGAAAAGTGTCCGGTTGTGTTTAGCAAAATGGATAATGTTTAATGACAAAACAGAATTTCTATATTATTTTACAGGTTTGCAGACGACTGATTTTCTTGAACTAAAGAAAGTCCCAATTATCGCATTAATTGCAAAAAACCCAATGTATTCAAACTGCTTCTTTTAGCTGTACCGATTCAAGGCAAAACCTCCGCAAAAAGTTTGAATTGTATATCCGTTGCATGCACTTTTAATGTTTTTGAAGCTCGAAAAATTTTGGTTTTTAAACTAGTCAAATTAAGTTAGCAATAATCATAAATGACTGTACTATTATAATTTGAAATTCTTAACTTTATTCTTTTGTATCCATATCAATTTTTATTGAGATGAAAATGCACTTCACAAGTACAAACGAAACAATGAGTTTTAGAAGGCAAAAAACTTAAAAATTTTTTAACACTTCAAGATTTGAACAGCAATCTTTCACAGTTAAACTATAACGTCTTCACTACTGCGACATTGCAAAAATTCAAAATGTTTAGCCATCAGATAATTGGGAATACGTAATTGCTTTTCAATGTGCGGCTAAATTTTACCTTTTACACGTATGAAAAATCCGCGAAAAAAGAACTCAGCGAAAAATTTGGGAAAAAACTCTGCCGAATCTACACTTAGCGAAAGAACCAAAGTCTTTATCGCGCCGTTAGAGCTTCACTTTGTTTAAATCATTTGTTTTTGGGTTGGACAGCGAAGATCCAAGATCGAAAAAATTCCTATGGCAGAATCCCCAATATTACTCTGGTTTTGTCGTCGAAATGGCATACTACTCCTTGAAGTTAATCCAATAATAATCATAATTAACTAATTCAAGGAACAAATATGGCATTGAGGCTGATTGAAATTGAAGAAACTTTCATAATCGACACCCGAAAAATCTACACAATTTTGAAAAGCCAAGTATGTGTTTCTGAAGAGCCAATGCCATGTTTCTGAAAATCCCTTAGTTATCTTACGTTGAAAAAAAATTTACCACAATATTTTATATTAAATGATTTTCTTTTCGCGCCATTGGCCTTTTCGCCATTGGAAAGTCAAGTCCTAAAAAGATATTCTGGAGCGTGAACAACCTTGGATAGCTTTTAATGAAAAAACAAGGATAGCTGTTTGCTGCTTGAATAGCACAGAAAATTCTGACGGCAGTAAATTATTCAAAGAAAGTACAACAAAATTTATATTTAAAGTCGCAAAAAAACAAAGGTTTTTACCTTTTATCCGTTTGTTTTGAACTTTGCATTTTCTATATTAAAAGTTACTGAACTCAGGGACGGATTTAGGGAGGGGGATGCCTTCCTCTCCCTTTGTACTATTTTCCAATATCCATTTTTGGTGATGGATCCTAAAAATTCTTCGGCTCCAATATATACTAATTTTGAGGGGGAAGCGCGCATCGAAAAAACGCGATTATTTTCCGAAAAGTGCCTAAAAACGCCTTTTTGACCTGTTTTTCCAAAATTTTGCCGGCGGCGCACTTAACTTGGCCCAAATAGGGACAAAACAGTGCTTTGGGAGAGGTCGAAAAATCGATTTGGTCGACATAAAAAAAGGTCGACAAATTTGAAAATCCGCCTCCCCTCGAGAAAACCCTAGATCCGCCCCTGACTGAACTAGTTCAAAACTGCAAGACTCAGTAACACTAATAGCCAAATAAATCATCAAACTGCAGTAATATGATACCACAATTGACCCTGTGCTAACTTCTTTCGAGTCAGTAAAAAATCGTGAGGAAAACCGGATCCTACGCCATAGTTCATTCCCCTATTCGATGAAGTTCAGAGCAAAAATTAAAACAAAATCAAACAACCAACATAAGTGATCGTTCATTTACCTTGAGAAATGAGTGCGAGCAAAGTTAGAAACTTTTCAGTTTTCAGACAATTAGTTTCACTTAAAAACTTTCAAAATTAAAACATGAATTAAAGTTTAATACGAATAAGAACTACTGCATTTATAAAACATAGTCGAATACACTTTTGTTATGTGAACAGGGTGAAAACTTAGAAAACAAAACAGATGTCATTTACAATACACAGCACTAGAAACTAGAACTTTGAATATAAAAAGAAACAGTCTCCTGTAGTTAAGATGTTAGATTTGGATTCAAAGTAGGACTTGGAAACTTCCCAAGAAGAATTTAATAGACACAATAACGACCAAAGGCTGAATAATTAATTATGTCGTACGCAAAGTAAGTATTCACTTCTCAAAAGACATAAATTTTGAAATGACCATGCGCTCATGAAATAAAAAATAAATCTGCTATTTATTTTCTTTTACATCTATTAGTCCTATCGATGCAACAGACTTGAGTCAAATCTAATGATCACATGGCCAAGAGAGGTCAAAACTACAATAAACAGATTAGAAAACTTGAATCGACTAATTTAAATATTTCACAGGCTCAAAAGTTTTTGACACTTAAAGAGCTGTTTAAAGTAACATAGCTTCAATCTGAACGAAGATTTTTTAAAAAATAAGCCAAGAATAAAAACTCAAATTCTACGAACTGTAGACCAAATAAAATATGCTATTGGTTAAAACAAAATGAACTTACCAGACTATCATTGGACAAATAGAACATTTGAAATCAGAATAACAATTTGCAGCAAAACTCTCAATTTTACGCTACATAACTTCGAAAATTGAACTTTGAAGGCTTAGGCAATCAAAATTGAGAACTTTTACAGACGAGCAGTGGAAAATTATAACAGTAAATAGATTAAGCCATAAGTTGATTAGAATGCCTTGGGCATTTCAATAAAACAAGATTTAAACAACAATTTCAGGGGACGACAAAAAACCTACGACGACATACGAATCACAGAGTTAGTTCAAAACTATCCAAGTTCATGGAACAGCTCTTTTGTTATATGACAGCATTTCTTTCTCTTTTGATTCAGGTGCGCTTCGTTTTCTTTCCTTGGGGAGCCTGAAACATTAAATGTGTGAGAACAGGTAAAAGTAACAAGTAAGCTGGAAAAAAAAACATTCACAATTTTCATGGTTTTGAGTTAAAAAAATCGTTGAAGCTCTTAGAAATTCGAACAAAAAATTCTGAATATTTCGAAATCGTTTATTACACATTTTTCACAGAGGCAAAGCTTCGCTTCGCACGTACTAGCGAGCTCACGACAAAAAGCATCTCTATAAAGTGGAATAAGAAAAATTAGAAATAAGCCGCGAATTAGTGAAAACTCGGATACGTCTCGGATTCCATCACCAACGTAGAGATTATGAGTCTAACTCGCTAACCACTAAGCCACGGGCGCTTAATTATTCAAAACACAAGCCACAAATACAGCAGAGAACAGATGCAATGAAATTTCCAGTGCCACAGATCGTCATTATAGCAAAAAAGCCACCAAACAAGTGAACACTTTTATTTGCGAGTTAGGTTAGAAAAAAGGTTCGTACTAAAACACTATGCTGCTTTCAAGTGTAAGCAAAGGAAATCAACAAACAAGTGTAAAATCAAAATTAAAACCGCGAAAAATCAAACTTGAGCGTGACAAATTTTGAGAATTTCCTGAAATAAAAAACAAAAAAAAACATCACGACCTATAAGAGTGATGAAAATTCGAAAAAAATATGCCTACAAAAATTTCATGTTTGTAATGGATGCTGTTCATAAACAGCCTTAAAAAGCATTCTGAAAGAATTACCGAGCGGCAACAAAGGCTACAAAAGCCGACCTCTGTTGGCTCGAAAACAAGTCATGAAAAAACGTTGAGCTGTAAAATTTTTACGACCCATCCGTACTAAAACACAAAAAGCATAGCAATTCATTTTTCCCTCGAAACTACGTAATATAAATGACTAAGCCAATATAACATAAGCCGAAATCGTTAAATCGAAAAAAAAACGGTTGGAATGAAACCCATGTTTTGGAAAAAAAGCCCTTAAAAGCATACCAGGTAATATAAAAAACATAAAATAAAGCGACAGAAACTAGGAAGGACAAATACCACGAAGTTCTGCCTGAATTGAATTTCACCTGATTACTACCTAACCTCAACGATGGTAACTATATTAAAAATTTCAGGAAATTGAGCATGTCAGCAGTCGTGAAAATTACCATTCCTACAAAAACTGAGTTCTGTTTACAAAGTTGTTTACGGGAAAAATCTAGTACCCGGTGTTTGCAAACCCTTGCTGATCGCAAGAGCAATAAAACTAAACCCAATTGGGATATGATAATGAAAGATAATTTCTTCACACCGCTGAAAAAATGTAAATTTAAGTCCCTTCTCGAAACTAGAAATCACTGAAGTTTTTATCATTTGAATTTTAGCAATTGGAGATCGTAGTTTAAAAGACTGTGAGCAATTGAATTTTCCTTAAAAAATCAACACGACCTTTTTGAGCGTCTAAATTACGTTGATATGTAATTTTTGATAGCCCAGACTATTTGCACATCAGTATTGGACAGCGTAATTCGCCTTCCATGCAAGAAAAGAATTTAAACTGAACCTAGAAAATTAAAGATCAACCCAACCGCAAAAGAATAAATTTGAGCGAAAACAATTCCTAAAACATTTTTTCGGAAAAAAAATGTAAAAACCACTCGAATTAAACAACTGTCGATCATTTACACTTAGATTTTGCCGGTCAACCCTGAAAATGAGTGAAATGAAGTCGGTCCCTACCTCTTCTTCGTCCAGAGCAGCCACTCGTGCACTTCTCCTGGTGCCCTGAGCCCTCGGGGGAGGAGGTGGCTTGGCCTCTCGCTTCTTCGCAGCAGGCGCCTTAAACGAAAAAAAAAACAAATTAAGGGGACACTAATTTGAAAGTTTCAAAATTGGAAGCTAGCACTATCAATGCAGTACATCCGCGGACAAAATCATTTACAAAGTGGCTTTTAAGGGTATAAGATTTACAATTTTACCCTTCAAGTAATTGGAAGAAAAACGAGCAGTTGAATTGAAATTAAACATGTTCAAGTTACCTTCTTAGTTTCGGCTTTATTAGGCCGCCCTCTCTTCGACTGCGCAGGTGGCGTCTTCTCTAAGCTAGTTGTCGTCTCTTCCACATCGTCTCCATCTTCATCGTCCTCAGCCGGTTCTACTTTCTTGGGTGGGGCTCCTCTCTTAGACTTGGACTTCGCTTGTTTCGGAGTTGGGGGTGACTTTGTTTTAGGGGAAGATGTGGTTGTCGTTTCTTGAGTAGTTTCCTCCTTATCTTCTTCTTTTTCTTCTTCCTTGTCGTCTTCAGTTGGCTTTTTGGGAGATGCCGCCGTTTTCTTTGGGGGTGATTTCGATTTAGGTGTCTCTGCTTTCGTTTTAGAGGGTGGAGGAGATTTGGAGGATTTCTAGAAAACATTACAAATGACAATGGATACGACAGAAGAGATGCGCCTCAAAATTGTAACCAATTTTATTCCATAAATCAGAGAGCTGATTTTATTTGGCATATAGATTGAGGTGAACTCAATATAGAAACAATAAAAATTCAGTCTCATAAGTGTTATTGAACGCACAGAGAAACACCAAAAACGTTTTTTTAACATTCAATTTTCAAAGGAGAGAAATATGCCCTCCAAAATAAAATAAAAGTATTTGGAAACAGGAACCAATTCCTAAGCGCTCATTTTTCAAAGAACTCAACCAAAAACTTTCGAACTCGGATATTCGATCAAACCGTATAATTGAACTAAAATACTTCACCCCAAAAGATAGTGAATTGGCGAAAAGTACCTTTTGACGACGTCCCAAGTTCGTTTATAATTAACATTAACTTGGCAACTAATATATCGTAAGTACCTTTTGTGGAGTGACCGGGGCGGGCGAGAAGTCGGTGGGTTTCACTACCGTTCTCTGCCTCTGGGGTCTCCCTGATGTGTTCTGAGGGGGCGAAGGGACTGCTGCTTTAGTCTCCTTCTTCTTGGTCGGTTTGGGCGACGACTTCTTTATTGCTACTTCCTCTTTCGCCTCTTGGTCCGCTGCTGCTTCCTCTGACGTCTCAACTGTGTCATCATCAGCTGACGTCACTTCTCCATCTGTCTTCTCTGTAGTAATCTCTTCAGACACGTTCTCTGCAGTTTCGACAGTAGCTTCACCTTAAATCAAAGTTGAACGAACTGAATTAACAGTGTCTAAATATAACTGCAACTCTGAAAGGCTCTGCATGATGAAAATTACCTTATGATGCCAGAAACTTTAAAATGTTGTCATTATAGAGCCTTGGACAATCTTTTCACTAACCTGACTCCCCGCATAACACCGCCTCTGCTGGTTCAATTTCTTTCTCTTCAACCTCTTTTTCTTCATCGGTGACTTTATTTTCTTCAACATTGTCGGCCTCATCAGGAGCAAAATCCTCATTCTCTTCTATTTCAACTTCGTCAATTTTCTGCTCATTATCGTCTTCAATTTGTTCAGCTTCCTTTTCCTCTTCTTCAATCAATTCAGCAGTCTGTTCATCACTCACAAGTTCCTCGTCTTCTTCGGGTGCTTTTTCAACCATAGATACCTGGCCGACATTCTCCTCTTCAGCTAATGACTCCTCTCGTTCTATTTCCTTTTCAACAGGGGGATCTTCGTCGCAGATTTCATTGACTACCGGCTCCTCTGACTCATCAATTGCCTCAACATTTGACACCATCGGAACATCTCCTTGGTCGTCAACACAGGGTTCACTGATATTAGTTTCTGGATGGATGTGAGTAGGCGCGGGGGCCTCTGTTGAATCATCGACTTCCTGTTTATACTTCAGTACAGATGCTTCATTGTAGAATGCTTTCACAGGAGCTACTTCCCTGTCATCGATAACTTCTTGCACGTCGCCCTTAAAAAGAAATAACTCAAACAGCTGATCAAGCTTTCCTTTTCGCCAAATTTCGTAAATGATCCATGAATTAACAAGAAAACGCTCATTTAAAATTTAAAAAACATACCCAACTGACAGTTGGAAACAATAATGAACGCAAGGAAACAATAAAAACTGACTTGTTTATGAAAAAAATCAAATTTCGAATTAAAGCTCTTTGAATTTCAAGAACAGTTTATGCTTGAGACTTCTTTTGATAAAATTAAACCAACTTGAGAAAACTGAATCAATAGGTAAATCTTTAATTCAGGTGGGAAATCTGGACATTCGAATCTAGAAATCAATCAGGTTTTTCGCGACCTTTAAACTTCTGCTGTTCTAAATTGGAGCTTGCCTCTTTTAACAATGGAAATTAACTGAACTTAAAAAGAAATCAAAAGCCAACCGTAAAGAAAATCAAAATTGAGCGTGAACAAGTTTGAAGATTTTGTTCATGAAAAAATCACCAAGACCTACATAAGAGTCTTCGCTACGTTCATTACTCGTAATAGCTACGATAGAATATGCTTCTTAAAATTACAATTAGCTGTGACAACTTACATCGTCCATGACAAGAGGGGCTTGCCCGTTTTGAGGAGTTGGTGTGACCACTTGAGAAGGTAGTCCAACCATTGCACTCGCGTGTGTTCCATTCGTTGTCATCGTGGGTGCAAAGGGCGGATTAGACATAATTGGTTGAAATGGTGGCGGAGGATTATTGACCTGCTGTGGAAAAGGCGGTAATGAGTTGAAGCCTTGAATATTTTGCATATTTGGCTGGAAACCTCCGTTATTTTGGTTTTGCTGAAACTGAAAGCTATCCATTTTGATCTGAAACTTTGATGCAATGAGACTCAATTCAGGTAATAATTTAATTGTTCCGACCATGTCACTTAAATTACGGAGTGGAAAAATGGAAAAGCTACTTTTTCGCCCCATTTTTAGCTACCTCAAAGAAAATTCGCAAGTCGCAAAGAAAACTCGCAAGTCAGATCTTTAGAAAACCTTATTGGTCGTCATTCAGATTCCCAAAAAATCAATGTCGAGAAAATTGGGCCTAAAGTTTTTCCGTTTTTCAGACTTATTGAAACGAAGTTTACAATTGAAACGATAATAATCACTTGAAAATGAACTCTCAAATGAACTCTCCTGAGATATACACTTTGGTTAAGCTGTTATATTGTCTCTCTAAACGAACTCCAGCGCCCTGTACAGGATTAACACAGAGGCGAAGCTTCGCTCGCAAACACTTGCGAGAACACGACCAAAAAGCAGCTCTATCAAGTTATATATAAAAAAGTATAATTAAGCCTCCAATCAGCAAAATCTCGGCTACGTGTAGGATTCGAATCTGTGACCTACTGCAATCAAGAGATTTTGAGTCTCCAGCACTATCCTCTCAGCCACTCAAGCTTAACAACCGACAAACACTAGTCACGAATAAAGCAGCTACATATGCTAACAAATTGCCAATGCGATTCACCGCCAAATACATATAGACTCAATTTTGTGATTAATTATTTGGAATATAACAAGCTGAAGGCATCCATACTAACTTTGCATGTAACAAATCGCAAAACATAAAGCCACATTATGTATAAATTATGCATTTCAAAAAATTACAAGAAAAGTTGAGTTTTTATTATTCTGATGTTGTTTGAAACAAATAGTTTTTTTTTTCGTTTCTTTTGATGAATTAAAAATGCATCAATTGTGTTAATTTAGTCGCAAATGTCAAAATACATGCTATCAAAAAGCTGTAAAAGTGCCCCACTATAATAGTGCCGCACCAATATTTGCGACTTAGCTTGGAAAAAAAGAGGGTTCGCACTAAAACACTATCTTCGCAAGTGTAATAACAGGAATTTAGTTTAAAAGAAATTATTTAAAAAATTGTCCTTCAATCAATGTGGTCGGACCATTCTGTGCAACTTTCATAGCAACCGGATATCATTGTTGTTTTTATAAACAATTCGATTTTTAGAAAAATAAAATTGCACATAACAAATCACTGATACTAAAAACTTTCAGCTGATAAACTAGCTTCAAGAGATATAACTTCTTCGAAAAACAACGTCTTCCATCTGCATATCGTCTCCATTCCTTGTTTTCCAACGTCGTTAAGAAAATGACGAGAGTTCAAGCAACAAAATCCAACGGCCGATTAAAGCCACCTTTGCGGTTCATGTACTGTCGATAGTTTCTTTTCGTCGCAATTGCAGCGGCACTCTAAAAAGCAATGGAACCCACGCTTATTTGGATTTTTGGTCCACTCACCAATTTTGGTGGCAACGACTTGAAATTTTGGAAAAAGTTCAGAAAAAATCAGGTACAGCAATTTACCTTTTGAAGGTGATGCCTAGTGATACTTTGTATTTTGGAGAGTAATTTGCACAAAAAACAAGTTTGAAGATTTTGTTCATGAAAAAATCACCAAGACCTACATAAGAGTCTTCGCTACGTTCATTACTCGTAATAGCTACGATAGAATATGCTTCTTAAAATTACAATTAGCTGTGACAACTTACATCGTCCATGACAAGAGGGGCTTGCCCGTTTTGAGGAGTTGGTGTGACCACTTGAGAAGGTAGTCCAACCATTGCACTCGCGTGTGTTCCATTCGTTGTCATCGTGGGTGCAAAGGGCGGATTAGACATAATTGGTTGAAATGGTGGCGGAGGATTATTGACCTGCTGTGGAAAAGGCGGTAATGAGTTGAAGCCTTGAATATTTTGCATATTTGGCTGGAAACCTCCGTTATTTTGGTTTTGCTGAAACTGAAAGCTATCCATTTTGATCTGAAACTTTGATGCAATGAGACTCAATTCAGGTAATAATTTAATTGTTCCGACCATGTCACTTAAATTACGGAGTGGAAAAAAGGAAAAGCTACTTTTTCGCCCCATTTTTAGCTACCTCAAAGAAAATTCGCAAGTCGCAAAGAAAACTCGCAAGTCAGGTCTTTAGAAAACCTTATTGGTCGTCATTCAGATTCCCAAAAAATCAATGTCGAGAAAATTGGGCCTAAAGTTTTTCCGTTTTTCAGACTTATTGAAACGAAGTTTACAATTGAAACGATAATAATCACTTGAAAATGAACTCTCAAATGAACTCTCCTGAGATATACACTTTGGTTAAGCTGTTATATTGTCTCTCTAAACGAACTCCAGCGCCCTGTACAGGATTAACACAGAGGCGAAGCTTCGCTCGCAAACACTTGCGAGAACACGACCAAAAAGCAGCTCTATCAAGTTATATATAAAAAAGTATAATTAAGCCTCCAATCAGCAAAATCTCGGCTACGTGTAGGATTCGAATCTGTGACCTACTGCAATCAAGAGATTTTGAGTCTCCAGCACTATCCCCTCAGCCACTCAAGCTTAACAACCGACAAACACTAGTCACGAATAAAGCAGCTACATATGCTAACAAATTGCCAATGCGATTCACCGCCAAATACATATAGACTCAATTTTGTGATTAATAATTTGGAATATAACAAGCTGGAGGCATCCATACTAACTTTGCATGTAACAAATCGCAAAACATAAAGCCACATTATGTATAAATTATGCATTTCAAAAAATTACAAGAAAAGTTGAGTTTTTATTATTCTGATGTTGTTTGAAACAAATAGTTTTTTTTCGTTTCTTTTGATGAATTAAAAATGCATCAATTGTGTTAATTTAGTCGCAAATGTCAAAATACATGCTATCAAAAAGCTGTAAAAGTGCCCCACTATAATAGTGCCGCACCAATATTTGCGACTTAGCTTGGAAAAAAAGAGGGTTCGCACTAAAACACTATCTTCGCAAGTGTAATAACAGGAATTTAGTTTAAAAGAAATTATTTAAAAAATTGTCCTTCAATCAATGTGGTCGGACCATTCTGTGCAACTTTCATAGCAACAGGATATCATTGTTGTTTTTATAAACAATTCGATTTTTAGAAAAATAAAATTGCACATAACAAATCACTGATACTAAAAACTTTCAGTTGATAAACTAGCTTCAAGAGATATAACTTCTTCGAAAAACAACGTCTTCCATCTGCATATCGTCTCCATTCCTTGTTTTCCAACGTCGTTAAGAAAATGACGAGAGTTCAAGCAACAAAATCCAACGGCCGATTGAAGCCACCTTTGCGGTTCATGTACTGTCGATAGTTTCTTTTCGTCGCAATTGCAGCGGCACTCTAAAAAGCAATGGAACCCACGCTTATTTGGATTTTTGGTCCACTCACCAATTTTGGTGGCAACGAATTGAAATTTTGGAAAAAGTTCAGAAAAAAATCAGGTACAGCAATTTACCTTTTGAAGGTGATGCCTAGTGATACTTTGTATTTTGGAGAGTAATTTGCACAAAAAACAAGTTTTATGACCAGCGCGAGATCGCCTGAAAAAAAATTGGAAAAACCTTAGAAATTTTTGTCAAAGTAACTGTGATCAGAACCAGCGACTACTCTAAATACATCCTGAAATTTTCTCACAACTGTCAGAATCAATTTTCATGAATTAAATGTGTAGTCTGAAATGGTACCTGGTTATCTGCTTCTTCTGTTTGAGCATTTTTTGTCGTATCAAACGCACAGAAACCCATTGTTTTCATCATTTCTTTGTCTGCTTCAGACAACTCGTCCACAGCAACGACATTTTTGCTAACTTTGTGGTTAGAAACCAATTCCTAGAAATTATTACTATTATTTCATATCAATAATCGGAATTTTAAAATGTCATGGAAAAAACCTTACAATTGGAGCAGATAAGTTTCGTTTTTCCAACTCACTTTGCAAATCCGGTCCTCTGAACGCTTCTTTTCTTGCTGGCCGGTTGGGTGCATTTGGTGACTTCGATCTCCTTCGAGGAGAACGACTTCGATCCCTTTGTCCACGGTCATGCCGGTCTCGGTTTGATCGGTCACTGCGGTGATCAGGCGACTTCGAACGATGACGGTGCCTATTTCTGGCAGGAGATCGTGACCTCGAGCGAGGCATTTTTCTGAAAACTGGAGTTCCAATGTTTGAAATATTTTCCACGATTTATTACAAATCGACAGCAATCTTTAACAGAAACAAAGCTGGTCATTTCGCCAATTGCGATACAAAAAATGGTTCTAACACATTATACCCCCAGCCTTTCAATACAATAAGTATTATACCCCCAGCTTTTTAATAAAATAAGTATAGCTCCCAACACTGAGTTTACTATAATGGTGGGGTGTGTATGCTCAAGTTCTAAAGGAGCAACCTTCATACAAAATCACTAACATACCACAACTTCAAATTGAAACTTCAAACCGGGCCAAATTTGTCTTGAATTGAGTTTATTTAACATCTGAATTCATTTCACGACGATGAGAAGCTAGGAGTTGGGGGAAAAGGGTTGATCCATCTTCGATAGAGATGATGATTTTTATCTACTGAACAAAACAATAGTAATATAATAATGTAACATTCGCCCGGAAGATACATATCGACGGATAACAAAACTAAGTCTTAAGACGACTGGCTAGCGTCTAAACAGAGCTTTGCATGTTTTTCACCGTCTCTACCAAGCCAGTACTTTTCGGGGGTCTTTCTTACATCGGGTCGACAAAAACGTTACTGCTCTCCGGCTTCGACCAGAACGCTCAAATTAACTGAATTACATGCAAAATTAGTGAGCTCATGGCTGGGTCTCAGTATCCCCAGACCACGAGGTCACTCCTAAAAACAGGGCTACTACTTATTATATTACTATTGTTTTTGTTCAGTAGATAAAAATCATCATCTCCATCGAAGATGGATCAACCCTTTCCCCCACTCCTAGCTTCTCATCCTTATCAAAATGAATCCAGTTGTTAATTAAATTCAATTCAGGACATGACAAGAAGCTAAAAGTTTATATAAAAGGCTAAAAGTTCCAGTCCCGAAACCCTTCCGGATTCTTGAATCCAGTGAATCAAGCTCCTTAAGTTCAACTTCACACCAATCCGGAAGGCTGGTTCTCACCCTTCACCGTTGTCGGCAACGGCCTTGCAACTATTGTAGCAGCACAATAGTTGCAACTTGGAACGTTCTCTGCTATTGTAGTTCGTTGTCGTTTTTCTTTAATCTCGATTTTCGTTCTGTTCGCAATCACAGATAAAGTTGTTCTGTTTTTCTTAGTTCTTTTTCTAAAATGGCCGTTTCTGACGTTTCTCAGAAATGTTACGTCATCTCTTCGAAAATTTAAAATTTTAAAATACGGGAATATCCTGACCTTCACCGTTCTGCCAATCATCCGAATAACGTCGTTAATCCTTCGAAATCATCAACTCGGAAGGCTTACTGCTAAAAATTCGAAGTCTGCATAAATTGCATTTTGGCCATTCTGGTCGAATGTCACATACTCCCCGGACAGTCCGGTCAATGTCCTCATTGAATCGCTCTATGTTCGTAAAATGGATACAGTGTCATCGAACAGAATTTACAAAATGCACGAAATTACCTTTATCTACGTCACATCGACTCACTGCAGAATATAAATGGCATCATACTACATCACTATAGCCTTCAAATTCTCTCATTAATCTGCACTCTGAGGATATGACTTAAGATAAAACATATTTTCTGACTTCCAGTGTCAATGTCCCGATTAAAGCTTTTTCTCCTAGATTTAAAAGGTGTTGGCTTGCAGGACAGTCCTGCCAACCAACAAGCTAAAATTATCCTACTATGCTCCTTCCCTTCGGAAATCTTGCTTGTTTATTGTCCTGAATATTAAAACCAAAAAACCTTGTGGTTAGAAAGAACAATGCAACAACCTCCCTCCTCAAGAAGTTACTCAAGTTTTTCATGTCACCACAAAGTGATCAGTCTTCCTAAGTGATTAAAAACAATAATGCAGGCTGAAACATTTAAATATACTCTCCTCTTAAGCCTTTCTAAATAAATAATAAGTGAGTGTCTCTAAAGCCACTTCAACTAAAACCAAAATGCAAATTTATAAATGCAACAATTTCAAAACTCAACAAAAATGTTTCAGTTTTCAATTTCAACTTGGTTGCTTGGTTTCTCACTTGAGTTTTTCACACACATAAAACAATTCTGAGTTTTGACTTTTCTTCATCATTCCTTTGTTCTCCTCTTTTTTCGTCGTTTAGAAGTTCTAAAACTTCTAAATTCTTCTAATTTTCTTTCTTGCCGCCTCTTGTTTTCTCGACCATTCGTCAATGCTCCATTTCCTCCTCCTGTGACACTGACTCCGCACTTTCGGTTTCCGTGTCTTGTAGCACGTCATTGACTATCCTGACGCTGTTGGAAGCCGTCCTCCAACACTTCTGCTCTTCCACCCTCTGTTTACAGCAAGGTAGGGGATCCACGTTTGATTCTCTGTTTCTACAGAAGCTGTTGTGGAGACACAACGTCACGTTTCTCTCCAAATCTTCTTTCAGCATCTCTGCCTTCTCATTTCCACTACGCTCGCTCGTCCTGGAAATTCTTTTCACAGCGGTGGTCACTGCATTCCGATGGGTCACGAAAGCTCGCTTGAAAGCTCCTGCCCCAATGTCCAGCTGATATTCACTGTATACTCTGCCATACTTCGACATATGCTTTTTCGCATACTCGTACAACCATGCAGTCATGTTAGCTCTGAACCATGGCATCAATCGTTTTCTTGCCCATATCTTCTTCACTTCCATCGGAATGTTTAGAACTTTGCACATTGTCTCAAAAAGATCTAAATTTTTTAGACAATCTAATTTCTGCAATTGTTCTCTCGTCGGTGCCTCCTGTCTATTAATTTCTCTCACATGAGCTTCCAGCCATCGTATCGCCATCATAACTCCCACTATCACTATTGTTATGGGCTGTGATGAATCTGGTAAACCCATGGAGAGCAGCTCTCCAGAGTCCCAGATCAACACCAAATTACTACGCTTGGGATACCACCAGGTCTGCAGCAAGCAGTGGCAAGGAAACTCGTCATGTGTCAACATGATGCTCCTCCAATTGCGTTTTCCTGAAGCTTCCAGCAATGGTTCCACTTCCATCATCACTCGGTGGATTTCATCATTCTCGTCTACTGCATTGTAATCTGTGACAGTTGATCCTCTCTGTTTCTGTTTTTCAAAGTCACTGAAGTTCCCGCTCACATATCCCATGAACTTCTTTCCTAGTATTGACTCCAACTCCTCTTTGGTTCTCTCTGGAACTGCTGAGAACATCTTACATAGTAACTCGTAAGACTTTTCAGACATTCTCGCCAATCTCACGCACTTTGGCACTGAGAAAGCTTGATCCACGATCGTTCTTGTACTCTTCACGTCCACAGCCACGAAATGTACAGGGTATCTGCTCTTGCACATTGGAGCCAACGTTGAACCCACCAAATATCGTGCTCCTGATGGTCTACAATAACTTTCGCTGTGTCTGATGTTCATCTCTGTTTCGATTGCTTCCCTCCATTTTCCTATATACTTCTGCTCAGTCTGCAGAACTCCTGGGAATACTTCTACGCTGATGGCTGTGACCATCTCATGTTTCTGTTCTAGATTCAATAGTGACTCTAAAGAACCAAACATGCTGTAGAATCCTAGTGCTGTCACTAGATTCACATCGGTTCCTCCATGGCAATCTGCTATCAGTTCCGTTTCCGTTCTTGCTTTCATCACTACATTTCCAAACAATACTGTCAATTGCTTGTGTTGTTTCTCCAGGGTTTTCACACAGTCTAGACTTCCACAAACGTGACCCTCTAGTCCACAGACTTCCGCCAGACAGCTACCAGGTTTAACCCAGTCTTCTGGTCCCCAGCCAGGCAACTCCACTTTATCTTCTCCGTTGCTCTTAGAGGCTGTTATCATCACATTATATATGATGTTGAGGTCACGCAGGTTACAGTCCGCATTCAGTTCCCTCTGTATGTCTTGTGTCGCCCGTAATATTGAGTCAGCGTTGGGACTAGGACACCATGATGGCTTCATCAATTCCCACACTGCCATAAAGCTCGTTCTCAGTAATTCATCTGAGAATCATAACCCAAAGTCCACTCTCTTGTCGGATTTTGGTACTGAAGGTGCAGTCACCTCTTCTTCCAAGACCAATCCCAATTTGGCCTGTGGATTGTTAACGCTCTTAGTCGTCACAATTCTGGACGTCCAGAATCTTAGTAACACCGCCTGCTCATAATCAAAGAAGCAATCGCGTATGTCTTCACTCAGGAAAGGATTGTATGCTATCCCTATAATCCCGGACACATAGCTATATGACTTCTTCTTGATCGGTCCACAGTATTCACTGGATTTCGGCAATGCTCCCATAGATTCTTTAGTGAGCCTCAACTCCTTGTTTGAGAATCTCCTGATCTCGTCTATCTTTTTCATGGGTTCCAATTCTTCAGGTTCTTTCATGTTCACCCTCATCGGTTTACTTTGCTGCATATCCAGCATTGCTAGTAAGAACATGGCTTTCGTTCGCTCATCGCCTTCCCTCAACATTTTAACACAAGTGTTTAATGCAGGTCCTGAAATCTGCTCTATCAGGAATCGAATGAAACAGAGAGCGTCTCTCCGCTTTGCACACGCTACTGCTGCTCCCTCCTGGACTATCAGATCCCTCAGATTCGTCATAAGGAAAACTTTTTCCTCCTTTGATCTCTTCCTTTCTTCTGAATCATATTCTTCGCGAGTCAGTCCCATCATGCACCAGGCGAGCCTGAGTTGTAATTCTGTCCTTACGTAAGGTACTGCCACGAGAGCATGTATTCTTGGCGTAGTCCTCATTTCTTCTTCGAAATACCTCAATACTACTGCTTTCCATGGAAGGCTCACTAACTGCTCGATCGTCTCCGCCTCTACGTCAGACGACGCCAAAGTTCCATACGCCTTCTGCTTGAGGGTGGTGCCTTGCAACATCATTTCCAGATAACCCTCCATGGCTTTTTCGTCTTCCAGGGCCATTACATACCCTCTAGCCGAGTTCCGGTATTCCAACATCTCCATGTATCCACCGGTGGGTTCATCTATCGACACTGTCTCCGACACTGTTAGTCGGTTGTATTCCACTGGTGTCAGTTGTCCTGCAACACTTCCTTTTCCATGATTCATGGGAGATGGTTTGAAGTCCCTCATTTTACTCTCTCCACATTGACTGAGTATTTCCATTTCTAAAGTTGCTCCAGTCAGAGTGCGGTCACTCCTTTTGGATTTATAACCGGTTGACTTTATCCCTGCTATGAGAATGGGTGGCACCATCGCTATATCAGTTAATATTCTATCTGTGCCAGACAATTGATAATCACCCTGCCCCAAATCCATGACTTCTTCGACTCGCTTCCTTTTCGCTGAGTTACCAGCTTTCATCGATATTTCTGAATCCACTTTCGTCTTTCCAATTCTCCTCGGCATCACTCTGCTGCCTAACTTCATTTTCATCGCATTGATTTTATCAATCACCATTTTCGATCGCATCGTTCCTCTCCTGGTCCTTGACAGGTACACCACCTCTCCTTCATTGTCCTGCGGTGTCATCTTGATGGGAGAATTCGCTTCACTCTCATCAGTGGCTGAGTCGATCAATAACTCACTCAGTCTCCCTTCACACTCATCAAGTTTGTCAAGTACTTCTCTCATCAAGGGTTGATTGAGACCTGTTTTGAGAATGGACTGGGTCCCATAGCTCTGAATCACAGTCCAGACTTCTTCCATGAACACCACTCTGTCCAGCTTACATCCCGTCCTACTCTCGTGGTCTCGGTGATGTACTTCCCATTCTTCTTCGGGCAGCGTTCCCAAGAAAGGTACTCTGGCTGAGGCCTCTATTCTTCTCCTTCGAGGTGATTCCATGAGGATTCTTTGGTCGTTATTTCTTGAATTGCCAGGAGAGCTGCTCTCCGGCAAATTCCGTTTCATTTCCTCAAAGGCTGACGGAGGTTCCAGTGTCGAGATGCCTTCATCCGCTGGCTCAGTCGTTCCCAACATGTCTGCATTATTCTCAAGATCACTGAAGATATTGAAATCCAGGCTGGATGCTCCTCCTGTTGATGCCCTGTCGTCTTCCCCACCAGCTTGATCTTGTTGCATGGGTTCTTCAGTCTGACGGCTTCCACCCTGTCCGTCATCTCCTTCTGACTTATCCTTATTCGAGTTCGATGGTCCTTGTTCGTCATTGTCGGCTTCTTCATGGAATCTGGGTATGAGCAATGTACCGGCCGATTTATCTTCCTCTTCTCCATGGACCACTTTGATTTCTTCGCAGCCGAAGGGTGCTAGGAAAGTTCTCGTCTGCAATACTCCTCCAACTTTCATCTCCTTCCTCACACTGGTCAGGATCAATGAGGCTTCAGGCAATTCTGTCCTGCCTCTCATTCTCATCGGAGCTAAGCCTAGTCCTTTCCATTCCTCATCAAATCTTCCAGGCTTGGGAGTAGCGGCGTTGCTTATTCGCCTTCTCGTCGCTTGATCCGTGTATGCAAATCGTGTGTACTGCAACACGGCGGCATTTCTCCCTACGAAGTATGGATCCATCGTTCCCATGAAATTCCCTACTCTCCTTTCATTGGCTTCGAATGCTCTCAATCTAGGAGTTTGTACTACGGAGACTGCTCCGAGCAGCATCCTTCTTATCAGAGGGAATTCAGGGATTGCCTCCGGTAGCTTCTTGTAATCGCCCCAGTCCTTCGTCTCTTCTCTCACTTTGTGATAGGCTGCTGTGAGACGAGGCACTCTGGTCATTTCACCATTCGTTTTGTCATAGGGCCTCAGATTCCAAAGCTTTGGAAACACCTCGATGTGCCCTCTTTCTACTTCTCCCATGCGGTCACAGAAGTGATCGTCAAAATTGATGACTGTCATCTCTGGCTCCGATATTTTCACAAATAACAGATCTTCACTCATGAGCTCTCGCAATGCATGCTGCTCACACCAGTTCAGTGTACTACCGTCCACTGCCAATATGAGGTTCAGGTGCAACACCGACCTCCTATATGCTTCCACTTTAACGTCAGGGAACGCAAAGGTGACTGCTGGTCCATAGATCACTGTCACGAACTCCGTGACTCCTCTGATCAGCGCCAAGGGATCGATTCTCATAGCTAAGCTCAAATCTGTTAACAGCGGCATGCCTCCAACATGTCGTCTAACATCTTCCTCTCTTTCAATTGTCTCGTCTTCTCCGGTTCCAAAGCGATTCTGCTGCAAGAGATACTGGATAAGAATGTGTCTCAGGTCTCTTATTTTGTTCCACGAGTCTGTGGATTTCTTCATATCCAGATTCCTCACTCTCTCTTTCATCTGCTCTGGACAACGTGCCAGTTTCATCAGTCCTCCCAAGTTTCCTAGTCGCAGGTTCTGTATTCCATCCGTAAGCAGTATCGCCGGTCCTTTTACAAAACTCTCCGCTCCGAACGTCACGAACAAGGCTATTAATTCCACTATCGATACTTTCACTACTGCTTGGAGCAATTCCTTTATCAAATAGTGCGAGACTTTCGGGTAAACTTTTGCCAAGAAGGACGCGGTCCATCCGGCTCCCAACCCTTCTAGCATGCTATCTGTCCTTTCAAATCCCTCCTGTCCCTTCACTTCCTGGGTCCAGAAGGTTTCCAGAGTAATCTGACACATTCTGTTCACGAACTCAGCTGTCTTTTCTCCGGCATTTTCCGCCAGGTTCACCTCCTTCAACAAGTAGGCGTGTATCTTAGTGATAATTACTGTTCCTTGCTGAAAAGCATCTGCACCCAATGCCGCTACTCTCGGATTCAGGTGTAGCCACTGGTTTGCTTCCGGCTTGGTTCTCAGCACCATCGCTTCCAGATGAGCTCTCGTCTCTAGTGAATTCTTTCTTCTCGTGTCTTCACTCGCCACTTCCATTGCTCGGAACCACAAGTCGTTGGACATCGCCGTGATCACTCGATGGTCGTCATCTATTCCTGGTTTCAGTTTGAGTTGCCGACTGAAGTTGGACAGTTCCAACCCCAGCACTTCGTCCAACACCAACATGTGTAGCGCGTGGTCCTTGAACCCTCTCATCGCGTTTGAGATATCTGACCATACTGCAGGCAGTTCAGCCTTAAGTGGCCTCAGGTTCTCCATTTCTATCATGCGATTCGGGGCTGATATGATCACATCATATTTTCCCTCCGAAAGTAAGGCTACCATTGCATACACAAATTTCAGTCCATCCGGGAGATGTGCATATCCCGGAGACAACGCAAATACTACTCTCAACGTCACTTTATTGAATGACCCCTCCTTTGTCGCGTCTACCACTTCACCCATCGACTCCAGGATGTCTTTTATCGCTGGCCATACTGCGTTTTCTGCTGTTGCAGGATCTCTGAGCCTGCTCAGAAAACCTCTACTGTGTAGATGGTCGTTGATGCCAGCAAACACAATCGTTATCGGGTTCATTTCTGTCTGCCTTTGTACCCCTATAGCCAATGACACTGATTGCAATAGGTCTAGGTCAACTGCGGCCAGCATTATGACGTCCGGCCAAAACAAAGACTTAGAGGTGTACACGAACTCTGAATTCGCTACTACCATGATTTTGGCCTTTCTCATCTCTGCTTTGTCTTTGCATTGCTTTGCTTTGTCTTCCTGGTCTTTCTTCACGATTCCTCTCATCATGGTTCAATCTCACATCTTGCAACGGTCTTGCATTCACAGGTCCTATTGTGTTGTTGGAGGGCAGTCCCTCCAAGTCGGCAAATCTCAAGGCCGTCGTGGAGCTGAAATTTATGCTAGCGGCTATCAACCAGTCTACGCCGGTTATCGAGTACAATCTGCTGACGGATAGCGTCGCTCCATTCAGCATCCTCCTTGCATCTTCGATGAAGCTCACTCTCTGTAGGTCCAGCTTCATTAGTTCGCCTTTGTATATATGCCAAGGAGACGGTATGGATCGCGACCACATCAATGAGCCTCTGCTCGGTCTCTCCTCTCGACTGGTACTCGTCGTCTCCGATCTAGTGTCCGATCTGGATGTGCCTGCTACTTCCTCGATTGGTTGGTTGACAGGTCCTATCCTTTTCCTAGGATGAATTGTCCTCCTCATCGGTGCTTCTCCCAACCGATCTTGTACGTCTGTTCTTCGACCTGGTTCACCGGAGCTTTGTTGCCGGTAATTTGTGACGGCTGGGACCGTACCCAAGCGTGTTTCCAGGTTAGGAGGCACAAAGGTGGTGATCACCGTATCACTCACCGTTCCCTCTTCCTTCAGCACTCCTGTGTCAAAGAGTTCTGCTTCCAGCTCATCCAACCGTTCTTGGAAGACTCGATTCAACCAAGCTTGTCCTTCGACACTGTCGAAGTGGATGCCATCTGTGGTCAGTCTGGCTTGATCCATGGCTCTCAATTCATGTTCAATGTCCATGAGGATCATTCTTCCGGCATTTCGATTTGCTAGGTTTCTCAAGATGTTGTTCCATCTCATGACTCCCTCGTTGTGCCTTCTTCCTGATGCTGTCAGGCTTCTTGCGTTCATTGGCACCGTGCAAACGGTCAGTACCGCGCAACTGAACTTCTGCCAGAGAGTAGTAAACAAACACACCATCATTGATTCCCACAGTGCTTCCTGCTCATCTGATCCTCTGGAGATATCATTCGTCCCAACTAAGATCATCACATTGGGTATCTTCCCTGGATTCATCAGCTCCACCATGCGATATAATTGGGCAATCGTCGCGCCTTTAAAGGCCATCACCGTGGTGACCCATGAGGTCCTCAAATTCGACAGCACTCTGACTAAGCTGTCTCCCAATATCAGGTGAGATGTCCCGAGTGGTGGTTGCTGCAGGTTCACAGCCGGGCTCCAGGTAGCTCGATTGAAGCAGGCTCTCGGATCTGTCTCCGGAACTCCCGTGAAATTATACTTCAATTGATTATTCTTCTGCACGTCTATTACACGAGACACTTTCTTCGCTGGCATCTTCCTTACTTTCCTCTCTGGGATTCTCGAGTTCCCCATGAGTGGTGTCACCTTACTCATCCCTTGTCTGATTACTGTCTGGGAGAGTTGTACTCTGCCCGTATCGTCAATCGTTCCATAGGGTGCAGTCACCCCGGAACCTGGTGCATTCTTGTTAGCGACCAATCGTCCAGCTGTCTCTATCAGTTTTCTCACTGTCTGTTCTACGACGGGATCACCCAAGGTGTCACTAGGATCCGGGATTGTTACTCGGTTCGTCTCTGCTGGAAGCCGTGTCTCCGTTGTTTGACTCATTTCTCGAGGTGTCAAGAGCTCCATCGGGGACTGCCCACGAGGAATATCCCTTGCAGGTATCACTTTCTCAATGGACGTCGTCAACGCCGCCTGTTCCGATCGCTCTTTGTATTCCTGCCTTAAGCGTTCGATCTCTTGACCCTGTTTTTTGTTGCAGTCTTTAAACAACTTTCTCCACATGTCCCGGTCTTCCTCCATCGCCAGCATGGTCTTCGTCATATCGTCTAACTCCTTCTTCGTACTCCTCAGTTGATCGTTCATCTCGTCCAGATCTTGTATGGTTTGGTTCGTCTGAACCTTCTGTGTTACTTTCGCCCCTTTTGGTGGCACAGCTGCTCTCAGTGGTGAACCAGACGAGGTCGCCTCGCTGTTCATCTCCCGATGCATTCTCGTCAGCCCAGGTTTAGGCTTAGAGGGAATTGGCATCTCACCTGGTTGGTAAGTCCTAGAACTTCCCAACCCAGGCTCATTCGCCAAGTCACTCCCTGAGAGAGCCCCGTTTCTCCACCTCATCACTCTCATGTTCGGACGGTCTAGTACTCCTCTTTCTCCATATGCTGCCATCAACAGGACTTCCGTGGGGCGGTCCCCACGGTTGTCGTGCCCCAAGATGTTGATCAAGGCGGTCAGCAACATGACCACCTCTGGGTCCTCCAGAGCGAAGTCTCGTTCGATCAGCCGACGATAGATCGCATCTACCATCGGTCCCACATATGCCTCTGCCAGGTCCATCAATTCATCCAGGTTGAAATTGTCCATACTGTTCTTTCCAAGTTTGATTTGATTTCGATTTCAAGTTTTGACTCAAGTGAGCAATTAAATGATCAATCAGGATCTAGAAAAGGAATCACGACTGTCACACTTGTCAGTTTCACCTTAACATATATCGTTAAAATTTGCTTAAAACAGTTCAGATAAAAAGATATTTATTCTAAAATTTATTAAAATCAATTGGTTTCTAAAATTTTGGAATTCGACCTAAGATTGGACAGTCCAAACTTTGGATCTATTCCCAAGATCGTCATCTAGTTGTTCATGGTCACTAACCCCTACTTACCCATGATCTTAATAACCTAACACATAACATAACATAACATAACACACATATCAAATATTACATGCAACTTGGTCCTTTGGCCTAACACCCTCTCGCACATCACTCAGCCTATACTTAAGTAATATTTCTTATGTAGATATAATTGTATGTTCGTATCAGAGAATATCACGTGTACAAGCGCGTACAATTCCCGAGGATGCAGTCTTCCTCTATTTGGATCGTACACTGGAAGCGAAAGCTCCTTCACGTCCATTTCCACAAGGAAGTCCCTCAGCCTCGTCAAAGACAAGACTAGGTTTTCTGGGTCCACGTGCTGCTTCTCCGTCGCCCTCGTTACCAAGAAGCACAAGTACTTTCCCGGTATCTGCGACACCGCCGGAGGTAAGGCTGCTACTCCCCCTATCCCTGGTCTTTCCTTCCAAAGGAATTCCACGTTTTTATATTCCCTCTTAAAATCTGCCGCTAGCGCCGTCCTAAAACTCATGTCTGCGGTGATAGCTACCGCACATGTTCTGTTTGTGAGTATGAAATCACTGTCTGTTAGTATTATGTTACTAGAATATTCATTTGGTAAATTAAAATATGACTCCACTACCCTACCTATGTCAGGTTTCTTAGGTTCTTCACCTGTTTCTGCTTCTAAGTCTCCTGTTTCTCTTGCTATTCTCAATTTTTTTATTATCAAGTTTTCAGTGTGGGTAAGTCCTACCCCCACTCCCCGGACAAAAATATCCATCGGCGTCCCCGTCGATCGCATACCGGGTATTAAGTCAAGATTAGAAGCTGGAATGAGTAGTCGTCCTTCCTGGGCAGCCCAGGAAGGATCATCTCGTTCGGTCTTAATGTATTTCGCGCTTTCACGATCTACGTATTGAATCGTAACGTTGGTCTCTTTAGGGTCTGATGTCATTTCGTTCAGCCACTCTAAGACGCGCAGGTTCGTCAGGTCTTGTTCATTTGACTGCTGTTGCTCATCGTCGAACTCCACCTCGGGTTTTGACCAGTCGTCAACCCACTCATCGTTGTGATCATCGACTATGTCAATGTCTTGTGACACGGTTATTTCCTCTAAACCCACTACTTCCTCCACTATTTTCTTTAGATCTATCCTATCCACTACAAAGTCGTCACTGTAAGGATTGTACTTCTTTCTTGGTCTCGTCCCGTCCTTCCGACGAGTCTGCATCGTGAACGGAAGATCTGGTTCCAAGTTCTTGGGAACCTCTGTCTGTTCGGGATCCTGCCAATCTTCCTCTGCGTAGGGTAAGGTCTCATCGTCCGCTTCGATCTGTTCGTTTGGATCCAGGTCCAGCGGTGTATCTGTACCATCCTCTACGATTTCGTTTCAATCGTTCTTCTGCCTGGTGCCTTTTTCATTGACCTCACAAGCAGGATCCATCATTAGATAATCCCCTTCTTCCATGTCTGCAGGTACACACCAGTCTTCTGTCGATGGATTGTGTGGCTTGATGTTTTCGTAGTGGGCGGCTCGGCCAGTACTCAGTCTATAAAAGCGTCCCTCTTGGTGCACCTCTGTAATCATGAAGGGTCCCCTCCACTTTTTTAGAAGCTTCTTTGTTCCTTTCGGTGGTATAACGTTCTGAAATACCCATACGTAGTCTCCCACCGAGTAGGCCTTTGCACCAGCTGCTTTCTTGTCGAATCTTTTCCTCTGCCTTGCCTTTGCCTGCTGAGTGTTTCGTCTACACAAGTCGTTCAACTGCTGTTGGCGTCTGATCACATCCCTCACGTAGACCTGTGGGGACGTTTTCTTTCCCTCATATTCTGGGTAGAAGAAGGTTAAGGGTAAAGACTTTTCGTGTCCAGTTAGCATCATGTGTGGACTGACTCCAGTGGTGGAGTGTTGCGTGCTATTATAAGCTCCCATCACCTGCGGAAGGTATCTGTCCCAATCGGTCATGTACCTGGAACAATATACTCTCAGCATCGACACTAACGTCCTATTCTGTCTTTCCACTAAACCATTCGTTTGAGGGTGGTATGTCGTGGAGTGAGCCTGAGCGACCTGTGAGCGTCTCATAAGCTCTTTCGTAAGCTCTCCTACGAAAGCCGTTCCATTGTCCGATTGAAACGTCATTGGACAACCATGTCTTGCTATCCACGTATTGATCAGGTGGTCGCATGTCTCTTCCGCCGAGGCAGTTATGCAGGGCACGGCCTCTGCATACTTCGTGAAGTGATCTATCATGACCAAGACTTGGTTATAACCGCTGTCTGTCATGCATATCTTCTGGTGATCTATCTGCACGACCTCGTTGAATTCAGACGACTCAATCGATTGTAGAGGAAATCGTAATTTCCTTGGATCCTTGACCTGTTGGCATGACAGGCACGCTGTTACCCATTTCTCACATGCTTTTTTCATTCCAGGCCACTCAAAGCGCTTCAGGATCCTCTGATACACTTTGTCGATTCCTTGATGGCCCATCTGATCATGCGACCTGAATAGTAGTTCTGTCTGATAGAGTTGTGGCAACACTATCGCGTTATATTTGTATAAGACCTTGTCTTCTTCTCTTCTCTTGCAAGCCACGATCCCGTCCTTGTTCAGATACAATCTCCCCTCCTTCTGCATGAAGTATTGTCTCAGGATCCTATAGCTGTCTTCTTCTAGGTCACCTTTGTCTGGTGCACCGTTTTCTATCCACCTTTTTAGGTTACTTGTCATGCGGTCATTTCTTTGCGCCCTTAGTAGGTCCGAGAGTCTGTACCTCGCCTTCAAATATGTCTTCATGACCCTCATTTGACAATTCATCTCATTGGGCTGATGTGTGTCTTCTTCCATCTTAACGCACCAAATCTTCGCCAACGGTTGTGTTTCTTGTTCAAATGGCTGAAGGTCAGTCCTGACTACCTCTTTCTGCGGCAACAGGCTTATCGAACGTTTCGATACCGCTATTGTTTCTAAGTCATCCGCTGCGTTGTCAAAGACTCTTTCGCTTGGTATAAGGTAGCGATCGCTGTCAGGATCCTGATACACCTCTCTGTCCAGGTCTCTCGCCACTAGTTTCCACTAGTAGCGTGTGTATCGCCAGTTCTGACAGCTCGGATCCCGAACTCGAGTTCCTGTCTGAATAGGTGTCCATTCCTGAGTTTCGGGAATCATCATCTGTCGAAGAGGTTGTGCTGGAGACTGCACGCTCCTCCAGATCATGTCTGTGCTTTCTTCGCATCCATCTGAACTCCCCGGACAAAACCTTGTTCTCTCGGTCCTGTTTCTCATCAGGAATTTCCTCGTTTATCTCAGACTCCCCGGACAAATTTCCTTGTCCCGGGTGTTGATCTTGTGATCGCTGGTTTTTCTCCTCATCCTTCTCCCCGGACAAATAGTCTTGCAGCAGATTTTGTTCTACCTCTTCACCCTCTTTTTCCCGGTCTACAAAGGTGACGGTTTTCTTTCGCTTGCTGCTCCCCTGTTCTTTCCGTCCGTAAGAAGTACTGGTTAAAATCTCTTGGGGTATTGAGGATACTAGTTGCTGAACTATTGTCCTACAATCCCTCTTGTTCTCTTCGTGCTGTCGTCTGGACGGCATGATCTTCACCTTCTCACTGACTGTTAGCGATGCCACTGCTGCTGTCCACTCGGGGTCATCTCTGGTCACTTCTCTTTCTAACAATCCACCCAGTATCCGCATCACTTGTGGTGTGACTTGCACCGTTTTATCCAATAATGAGAGGCTGTTTATATTCATGCGAGAGAGTTCTTGCTGGACCAGGTTCGAGCGCAGCAACAAATCCAAGGGGACCGGGTCCTCCTTGGACAGGATCTTTATCTCGGCTGCTTTCTCTACAGGTAGCTCAGGGTGCCCTGGAATTGGATGTCCTGATTTATCCAACCATCTCGTTAAGGGAAGCTCTTCATAAGTTTCTTTGTCCAGAAACGAGAATCCCTCCTTTACTTCCGCCTGATTGGCCTGCTTCTGCTCCAATCTTTCATAGAACTCAGTTTTCTTACTGAGGCTGTCAGCATTCTGGTGTTTATCACGCATCCTATGTTCGATTATCATATGGTAGCCATCCAGTCTTACTATCCATCTACCAATATAACTCTGATCCATCGAGTAGGTCTTCAACCAGGATAACGCTCTGTTGTCTACGCGTAACTTGAAGGGAGCGCTCCCCAAGTATGCACGGTACTTCTCCACGAAGGTGACTACTGCAAACATTTCTGCTTTTGGTGCGCCATATTTCATCTCTGTGTCACTCAAGACTTTGCTGCCGTATGCAATGGGACGGAGAACTGTTCTTCCGTTCCATTCTTGCTCTTGATGCAATATTCCTGAGATGGCCACCACCGATGCGTCTGTGTCGAGAACATACATGCCCTTTTCTGTAGGCATGCCCAGCACTGGCGCTTCGCACAGTTCCCGCTTTATGTTCTCGAATGCAACCTGTTTCTCATCGTTCCATTCGAACTTTTTCCCTTTGTTGCGCATCAGCTTCTGCATTGGGTACACCTTGTCCGCATATCCTTTAATGAATTCACGGTTAAAATTGGCAAACCCCAGGAAGCTCATTAGTTGTGTGTCCGTCCTCGGAGCCTTCCATGTCAGCACAGCCTCTACTGCTTCTGGATCTGGCCTCACACCATGCCTGTCCACCATTCTTCCCAGGTACTTGATCGAATCCCTAAGGATTTCACATTTCGATGGTTTGCATTTCAAGCCTGCTCTTTTCATACATCCGAAGACCTCATCGAGCCGGTCAATGTGATCCTCCAGGGTCGGTGTCGCTATGACTACGTCATCCACGTAGCACATCAAGAGATTCCCGTACTTTTTGGCCACTCCTGTCAAAGCCTGAGCCATCAGCCTTTGAAAGGTTGCTGTTGCACTGCACAAGCCGAAGGGCATCCTCTTCCACTGGTACAACCCCAATTCGCACGCGAAACCGGTTTTTTCCCTATCCTTTTTCCGCAAAGGAACCTGCCAGAAGGCAGAACCTAAGTCCAATGTGGTGAAGAACTTGGCATCACCAAGTTTAGATAGGCTCTCGTCTATTCGCGGTATCGGGTACGCATCTTTTATCGTTACCGCGTTCAAGTAACGAAAGTCGCAACAAAATCTAAGCTGCCCCCCTTTCTTTTTCGCCATGACTACCCCGCAAGCCCACGGCGATTTCGAGGGTTCTATCATGTCGTATTCAAGCAACATTTCTATTTCCGCTCGGCACGCTTCCGATTTATGTGGCGTCATTCGCCTTGCGCCTTCCCTATGGGGAACGGCGCCCTCTTCCAGTTCGATTTCGTGTTCGACGAAATTACAGCACCCGATATCCGCCTTGTGTTTTGAAAATACATCAGCGTTCCGATTTAGGAGGTTCCGCAATTTCTCGAAATCTCCCTCACCTATTTTTCCTTTCAAATGTTCTATTTCTGGCAAAACCGGTTTGTCAGAATCTAGTTCATATGACGAGGGGCGTTCCGGAAAATTCGAGCAGCTTGATAAGCCGTCGTCCGTTTCGGATTTCATTGAAAACAATTTATGAATAGATTTTAATTCATTAATTCTCTTTAAGATTGTATCTTTATTTGCATGATAAGGACAGTCTTCCACACTATATTTCTTCGAGTTTTCTGTCTCCTCATAGTCGGTCCTCATCGGCAAGGCGTAGCCAAGCTTCTTTCCACGCTGGATTGAAACCGTGGTGTCCAGTGTGTTCAACAACACACTGACACACAGTCCGTTTCGCGTTACCGAGAAGCTCCGGCCTAAAATCACCAAACTCTGACTATTTGGATTCGGTACTAAGCAAACCTGTTTGCTATTACTTAACGAATTTAAATTTCTCATTCTAAAAATTGCTACTACAGCTTGTCCTGGTTGTAACTTTACTTTTCTATCCAAAAAAACTGGTACCTTATTTTCATCTGTTATTATCCTATTAATTGGTCTCTTAACATACTTTCGGTCCGGGTTTCTAATCCGTATTAGACCGTTGTTCAAGTCAATCATCACGTCAAAATTCCTGACAAAATCTCTGCCCAAGATGAATTGGTCGGCGTCGTCCAGATTCTCTACCACCAGGAAGCTCATCCAAAGATCCCGTCCTCCCATGTGGAGGACCGTTATTGGTGTTCTTCCGGCTACGTAGATAGCTCCTCGATAGGCTGCAGCCAGTCGGAGATTCGTTGGAATCAGATCTTCCCGCGTGAAGCCCATTCTTTCCCAAGTTTTTATCGGCATCACACTCACTACCGCTCCTGTGTCCAGAAGCCCTGTGACTCAGATTTTTGTTCCGTTGGTGTCGAGCAGGTGTGCTGTCACATCTGCTTCATATCCAATGTGTACCGCGTCTTGTTCCATCATGGCGTCATGGCCTATCCTGCGGACTTTGAGTTCCTCTTCACCCAAATAGATCTGCCCTATTTGGTCATCATCTGTTGTTACATAAGTCCTGGTGTAGATACTGATCCCATCCACGTTCAGCATCACTTGATACGGCCCATAGACTTCTAGGTAGCGTCCATGAAGTTTCTTCATGCGAGGGCCACCCGTGGTCAGTAGTGCCCTCACAGCCCTCGACTCGGTGCGTGGCTCCATCTGCCTCAGATAGTCTGCATATGTGTCCAAATGCATCAAAGTGAACTCAGACGGTTCACTCAGATTTCTGATTACCTGATGCCCTGCCACCGAGATTATCGACTGTATTTTACTTCCTTGCGCTGCCATACCGAACCTCTGACCAGAGATAACATTAAGTTTCATGCTCAAGCTGCTTGGTGCTTTTGCCTCTTCAACTTCCGTTGCTTCAAAGGCGTTCAGTTGCTCCTGTAATTTTTCATTCTCCAGCTCGAGTTTCACCTTTTGCTCAATCTCTTTCGTCACTAGTTCCTGCTGTACTCTATTTATAGCATCCCTCGCAGCTGCCCTATAATCGATTTTGAAGTCATCGGCCGCAGTTGCTGGTTCCGGTTCACGTGCTTCTTCTGTTACCGCTTGCATCTTCTTTGCCACCAGCTCTTGAGGTTTATCCTTTCTGCGTGCCTCCGCTTCACTCAAAAGTCGAGCCTTGCTGGCTTTCACTCCTGACAAAGCTTCTTCATGTCTTGGATGCTTGATGTCTGCCACTGCATCCCAGAATTGCGGACAATCTGATTTAAAATGACCTTCCAAGTTACAAAAGAAACACCTCGGGCCGAATTTCGCAATTACTCCTCTCATGAAATCCTCATGATCCAACTCTGACGCATCTTCGTCCTCGAGGCTAAAGCCTATTGCTTTCATGCCTTGTTTGTAAGCTGGGCATGCTGACACATGATGGTCTGTTGAACTGCAATTAGCACAAGAACGTCTCTTGTCCATATCATCCCTCGGTTTGTACCAATTGTTCCCTTGGTTTGCTGGTCCGTTGTTAAAATTGCCATAATTGTTCTTGTAATATCCAGATCTCGAAGGAGGTTTCAACAAAAGATACTCTTTTGATTTGAGCCTCAACTCCTCCGGTGTTGGCGCATTAGTTGATAGTGGTGTGTAATGCGTTGCTAGCATCGTACGAAGTTCATCATTTTTCACACCATCGATGAATTTTGAGGCTACGGCCAGGTTCATCCTTCGGTTTGACTCATCCGGTTGGCTGCGTCTTCTCAGCATTTCCAAATCATCGAGAAACTTGTCTATTGTTTCATCTTCTCGTTGCCTCCGTTTCTCGAAGCGCATCATCGCCTGGTGCCCCTGCACCCCTGATCCGAAACGGTTTAACAAGATTTCGAAGATTTTCTCAGCAGTGTCACGTTGATACTGTTTCTTGGCCATGACACAGTTCAGGGCTGTCCCTTCTAAGTTGCTGGTGAGCGCGCTGCATTCCTGTCTCTCCGACAAGTCCTCTTCCTCGAAATGCAGCTTCATTAACTCTATCCAGGTATCAATACAGCCATCAGATTCGTCTTTATAGCATCTTGGTTTCTTAAAGACTCTTCTGGACTTCTCACTGCGTTCATTGGTTCTTGATAACCTCGTCAGGAATGTCTCTAAAGACCTGTTCAGGGGTTCAAATGCTGTGGCCATTGCCGTAGCATCCCTTGAGTGTCCCGCTTGAGTGTCCTCACACCTTGTCGGAGGCTCTGTGTGCGGTGCATCCCTGCAATCCGAATCACCATGAGCGTTTCCTGCTTGACCTGCATGACTCCTCTTCGGGCTTGCATGCCCCCTGTTGCCGGAATCACTTCTCCCAGTCGCATGTGTGCCTTGCGTTGGTCGTTCGTCAGAGGTTTGTCTGTTCCCCGTTGAATTTGCTCTACTGTTCGGGCCCCATGCTGTATTACCCCTTGTGGCATAGCCTGATGAACTGCCCCTGCCTCTAGTGGATCCATATGTCTTCCTCCTTTGATGTTCATTGAAGTTCACCCTCGGTTCCCTGCTGGGACCTCCCGAGTTCGGCTCTCCTTCTTTTGGTCCACTCTTGCTGCTTAGTAGCCCGTCCAACCTATCCATGATAGCCTGCGTTCGCCTCTCCATCATCGCGTCTATCTTTGTGTCAAGAGACCCAAGAGACTGCTCTTGCTGAATTCTTAACTTCTCCATGTCGGCTCTTAAGCGTAACTCCCTCTGTTCCGCCTCTCTTGTCATTCGCGACAAGTTCCTCGTCATATGTTCGTCCGTTCTTTCTTTCAAGCGTTTTTCGCTTCTGCCAACTTCTTGTCTGTTGCGGTTTATTTCTTCCCGCAGACTTTCTCTTTCAATGTGAACTGCTCTTTCCAGTTCACTCATCCTTATCGACATCTGTTCATTTTGTTCTTCTAAACTGCCCACTATGTTGTTTAAGGCTTCCTCTAGTGCTGCCCCGTTATCCATGAGTGGCGTCACTAGTGGTGGTGTAACTCTGTCGGTCCCAGGTAGCTTCGTGCTGGTCGAGATCCGGGCCTTGACTCTCTGTCTTGACGTCTTTTCATTATCTATTTCAGGATCCGCTAACGCGTTGCCTAGCCCTCTGGTTCTACTCTCTCCAGTTTGTGGCTCTGAACTTGTCCTAATCGCGAAGTCTTTTGACTGGCCTGGTGTGTTTGCCTCTTTGCTTATCGTTGTCACTACACCAAATTTGTCCATGGTTCCAGTCTCTCTTCCGACGTATGCTTCGTTCTCCTGGATCGAACTGTTGAGGCTGACCTGAGATCCAAAGTCCCCTTGCTCCTCTTCATCCTCTTCCTCCTGGGACTCACCATCGTTTCCTGCTCCTCCTCCCATGCTGAATGGAAAGATGTTTCCGAAGATGTTCTTCATTCTTTCTGAGAAGGATGATGAGGTTGTTTGTTTTCCAGTTCCGCTTGCCATCATAGTGTTGTCTGTCGGAGATCTTCTAGTTGCCGTTACTTCAGTTGAGATGTCGGACAGTTTCGACATTTCCTCTCGATCCAACGTCCCGGTGGAAGTGGCAAAATCATGGCCTTGTTCTACCGGAGTAGATTCACTCGCCAGCCTTCTGCCTCTCCCTTCCAGTCCATCTACTCCCTGGTTGTCGTTCATGGTATGGTCCGTATTGACCTCCACTTCTAACAGTTCTCTTCGCTCTTCTGAGGTCTTCTGACTTCTCGTTTCAACCATTCTGCCTGAAACCGTCTCCTCTTTATCGGACCGGGATCGCTTGATCCAATCCACAAAAGGATCGGTCATCGTTTTTCTTTGCTTTTCAGGTATGATTTTCCTAGAGCTATTACCTCGTTTTGGTATCCTTGACTTGTCTAAACTCATTCTTTATTTGTCACTTTCCTATGCCTACTCTTGACTCAATTGCTAGAGACCTTATAGTTTTATTAACAATAATAATGACACAACACAATAAATTTCACCAGATTCTACTAAATAGTGACCACGAATCCCTGTATGTTGTCAGAGTACAGTTTAAATAAAATTTATTCACACTAGCCGATTATCGGTCCAAAGATCTGGAAACTAGCACAATATGATGTTATCAGTCAATTTTAAAAGATAGTGTACTCACTACCCAATCAAGCACAGTTTAGGTTGATTTAAAATAAAAAAAAAACAAAAAAAAATATATATTGACACAATATGAATGTATATATAAAAAAACGTATGTGTATTGTACTCTTAGGCGGTCGCAGTACAATAGTCGAACCTGTCTTTTAAAGAAAAAGCTTTCCCTGCTTGGTGCTGCACCAAACAGACAAAACTTTGAAGGCAGTAATTTTCTCAAGTGGGCGTCTATTGCACCCACCGAGTACTGTGTTACCTATCTGCCTTCGGACTGCCCGAGCTAGACCTACTAAAATCCTCAGGGCAGTCACTTTTCCCAAAAACGTATTATGTTTCAATCCACACCAATGAGTCACGCTCTTTTTAATTTAGACTTAGTCTCGCGAATATCCGAGTTCGGACCTGTTTTGTATTAGTCTGGTTCTTTTTGAAAGGCAAGTTACCAGTGCAGTCACTGATACCTAGCCTGTGTATTAATAACCTAATACCTCTCGCTTTTTAGTCTTTCTTTCGTTTACCTAAGTCCTTAATAAAATAATACCCCTCCGGATTGGCACAAATAGGACCCTTCCGGACTGTCAGAATATGGACCCCTCCGGATTGGGACCCCTCCGAGTTAGTTAATAGTAGACCCCTCCGGATTTGGACCCCTCCGAATTAGCAACTATAAGACCCCTCCGGATTCGGACCCCTCCGGTTTTGTGGAAAGTAGACCCCTCCGGATTCGGAGCCCTTAGCTCTGTCAAAGTAGCTTTTCGTAGTTTTCTTAATTTCAGCTTATACCCCTCCGGATACGTTCTGCGTTGCTTTTATGCTGTTTGAATTAACTGGGAAGGGTATAGGGTCCTTTCCTAGACCCCTCCGGATTGAAGTTAAGGCACTTATTTGACAATTCACACTAACGGTGAAGGGTCTTATCACTTGCCTAATTTCGACTCTATTATGGTTGTCTTGTGCCTTCAGCCCTCCCTTTTTGTCTAGAACTGTCCTAAGTTACTTAGTTCAATCGCTATCAACTTTTGGTAGAGGTATAAGGGTTTTTCAGAAAAATTTATAAAACGTGAAGGGTGTACCCCTCCGGATTTGTGTAATTTGCTAAAAACAATCTCAAAAAATTTTCTCGCTTACTTTTCCAAAAAAAATTTCTGACCCTATCAGTAAGCTCAGCTAATTTCTGATCTATTGGTACCAAGATCAACTCAATATGCTCAGTAGTTCTAAAGTTATTAACTAAAACGTCTTTCTTCCAAACTCAAAAATTTTCTCTCTTATAGGTTCTGCCTAACTTTTTCCGCAAATCTGGTCCTTTCGACCTAAAAATTATTGATCTGAGCTCAGAAGGCCTATACTCTTCTAGTTCAATGCAAAAGACCCGATCTAAAACGCTTTTGTAGAAAAAATTTGCGAAAAACAATGCTACCTGGACCCCTCCGGATTGATGAATCCACCAAATCAAACACGTTATGTTCGATTTCTCTGCGACCCGGAAGGCTTTCGGGTAGCGGGTTTTAAAACTCGTAGATTCACTAGTGGACGTTGTCCGAACAACTATTTTTACTGTCCTAACTCAAAGATTTCAAAAAATTTTCTGATTTTATAGTGTTTCTTACTATCAAAAATTGGGAAAATTTGGTTTTTGGTACCAAACTAGTTCCAACCACTTCCGAACTAAAGTTAACCGGTTCTACTTATTACAGTAGTGCAGTTACGATGTAACACACTATTTTAGCGCTTTTTTCCGTTTCAAAAAATATCGATATCTCAAAAATCGCGACTTGTGGGGGGATCAAAATATCGCTATTTTGACCCTAAAAACCGGTCTGTTTTCGTTGTTTTTCACTGAAAAACGATATAAGACTATTAATATAGGCTATACAAGTAATAATATTAGTAATACTATACCCCTCCGGGTTTGTTTATTATCCGAATTAAGGTGCTTAACTCGGATATTCGCAGTTCGGTGAAGGGTCACTACAGTGCAGCACTGTCGAGCCCCCCACAGATTACTATCTTACTTTTTGTACCAAAAGGGATACAAAACTTGTTAACGATACCCAACAGTCGATTGTTGTTGTCGTTGAGCCCCTTCTTGTTGCTCCTTGTACTGCTTGCCGGATCGGTCTTCACCCAAGACCCTTCCGAATTGAGCGCAAATCAGCTGACCCTTCCGGATTGAGCGCAATTTATCATTAACGTGCTTAAATGCTCAAATAACCCTACAGTACAAGCCTCACAAACGGGCTACAAAATTGATCGTAACAATCCTGACTGATATAAATGCCTGTAACAACAATATATCCATCAACAACAAACGGGGGGGTTGAATCACATCTTGTCTGGGGGGATGATTTCTACTGATTTTTTACTTTTTTACTGTTTTTGGTTTTTTCGGTTATTTTTTATGTTTTTGTTTTTCTTGGGTACTATACTACTTTTTGTTTGGTTTTGCTTATATCTTTAAGTGTTTTTGGTCACAAACCACTCAGGGGATGAGGGGTTCATGATTCCCCCCACCCTTCCTGGTTCGTGAATTTTCGGTCTTAACTAGGTTAAAAAACTATTCACGGTAATCCGGAAGGCTTCCGCGTTCCGAACTACCCTTCCGCCCCGGCTGTTTAGGCCTATTAAGGGCGTTAATGTGAGCATCCGCTCGGCGCGGAGTGCTCGTTAACGGTTCCGCCGGTCATGATGTTATGAAAGAATAACACCCAGGAGCGCCATAAAAATATACATGTAACATTCGCCCGGAAGATACATATCGACGGATAACAAAACTAAGTCTTAAGACGACTGGCTAGCGTCTAAACAGAGCTTTGCATGTTTTTCACCGTCTCTACCAAGCCAGTACTTTTCGGTGGTCTTTCTTACATCGGGTCGACAAAAACGTTACTGCTCTCCGGCTTCGACCAGAACGCTCAAATTAACTGAATTACATGCAAAATTAGTGAGCTCATGGCTGGGTCTCAGTATCCCCAGACTACGAGGTCACTCCTAAAAACAGGGCTACTACTTATTATATTACTATTGTTTTTGTTCAGTAGATAAAAATCATCATCTCCATCGAAGATGGATCAACCCTTTCCCCCACTCCTAGCTTCTCATCCTTATCAAAATGAATCCAGTTGTTAATTAAATTCAATTCAGGACATGACAAGAAGCTAAAAGTTTATATAAAAGGCTAAAAGTTCAAGTCCCGAAACCCTTCCGGATTCTTGAATCCAGTGAATCAAGCTCCTTAAGTTCAACTTCACACCAATCCGGAAGGCTGGTTCTCACCCTTCACCGTTGTCGGCAACGGCCTTGCAACTATTGTAGCAGCACAATAGTTGCAACTTGGAACGTTCTCTGCTATTGTAGTTCGTTGTCGTTTTTCTTTAATCTCGATTTTCGTTCTGTTCGCAATCACAGATAAAGTTGTTCTGTTTTTCTTAGTTCTTTTTCTAAAATGGCCGCTTCTGACGTTTCTCAGAAATGTTACGTCCTCTCTTCGAAAATTTAAAATTTTAAAATACGGGAATATCCTGACCTTCACCGTTCTGCCAATCATCCGAATAACGTCGTTAATCCTTCGAAATCATCAACTCGGAAGGCTTACTGCTAAAAATTCGAAGTCTGCATAAATTGCATTTTTGCCATTCTGGTCGAATGTCACATAAGTAGTAGTAGCCCTGTTTTTAGGAGTGACCTCGTGGTCTGGGGATACTGAGACCCAGCCATGAGCTCACTAATTTAGCGTGTAATTAAGTTAATTTGAGCGTTCTGGTCGAAGCCGGAGAACAGTAACGTTTTTGTCGACCCGATGTTGAAAAGACCACTAAAAGAACTGGCTTTGGTAGAGACGGTGAAAAGCATGTAGAGCTCTGTTTAGACGTTGGCCAGTCGTCTTAGAACCTAGCTTTTTTTCCCGTCGATATGTACTTCCGGGCGAATGTTACATAAATGTTTGTATGGCGCTCCTGGGTGTTTTTCTTTTTTAACATCATGACCGGCAGAACCGTTAGCGAGCACTCCGCGCCGAGCGGATGCTCATAATAACGCCTTTAATAGGCCGTAACCGCCGGGCGGAAGGGTAGTTCGGAACCCGGAAGCCTTCCGGATTACCGTGAGTAGCTTTTTAACCTAGATAAGACCAAAAATTTGCGTTCCAGGAAGGGTGGGGGGATTGGCCGTCCCCTCGTTCACTGAAAGGTTTGTGACCAAAAACACTTAAAGATACATATAAAACCAAACAAAAAGTAGTATAGTAACCAAGAAAAACAAAAATTATAAAAAACAACCGAAAAAACCAAAAACAGTAAAAAAAAAAGTTTAAAAAAAATCAGTAGAAATCATCCCCCCAGACAAGATGTGATCCGGCCCTCCCGTTTGTTGTTGATAGATATATTGTTGTTACAGGCATTTATATCAATCACGATTGTTACGATCATTTTGGTAGCCTCTTTGTGAGGCTTGTATTGTAGGGTTGTAAGAGTATTTAAGCACGTTAATGCTTATTTGCATTAATCCGGAAGGGTCTGCTGATTTGCGCTCAATCCGGAGGGGTCTTGGGAGAAGACTGACCCGGCAAGCTGTACAAGAAGCAACAAGAAGGGGCTCAAAGACAAGAATAGTCGACTGTTGGGTATCGTTAACAAGTTTTGTATCCCTTTTGGTACAAAAAACTAGATAGTAATCTGTGGGGGGCTCGACAGTGCTGCACTGTAGTGACCTTTCACCGAACTGCGAAAATCCGAGTTAAGCACCTTAATTCGGATATTGAACAAGCCCGGAGGGGTATAGTATTACTAATGTTATTACTTATATAGCCTATATTAGTACTCGTATATCGTTTTTCAGTGAAAAACACAGTAAGCGGACCGGTTTTTAGGGTGAAAATTGCAATATTTTGACCCACCACAAATCGCGATTTTTGAAAAATCGATTTTTTTTAAACGGAAAAAAGCGCTAAATTAGTGAGTTACATCGTAACTGTGCTAGTATAATAGGTAGAACCGGTTGAGTTTAGTTGACAAGTAATTGGAACTATTTTGGTACCAAAAACAGAATTTTCGCGAGTTTTGAGAAAACGGAACACTAAAAAATCAGAAAATTTTTTGAAATTTTTGAGTTACGACAGTAAAAATAGTTGTTCGGACATTGTCCACTAGTGAATCTACAGGTTTAAAGACCCGTTTCCCGAAAGCATTCTGGATTACAGAGAAACGGACTTAACATGCTTGATTCAGTGGATTCATCAATCCGGAGGGGTCCAAATAGCACAGTTTTTCGCAAAATTTTTCAACTAAAGCGTTTTAGATCGGGTTTTTTTTCATTGAACTAGAAAAGTATAGGCCTTCGGAGCTCGGATCGATAATTTTTAGGTCGAAAAAAAAACAGAATTGCGGTGGTCTGGGGATACTGAGACCCAGCCATGAGCTCACTAATTTAGCATGTAATTAAGTTAATTTGAGCGTTTTGGTCGAAGCCGGAGAACAGTAACCTTTTTGTCGACCCGATGTTGAAAAGATCACTAAAAGAACTGGCTTTGGTAGAGAAGGTGAAAAGCATGTAGAGCTCTGTTTAGACGTTGGCCATTCGTCTTAGAACCTAGCTTTATTTTCCGTCGATATGTACTTCCGGGCGAATGTTACATAAATGTTTGTATGGCGCTCCTGGGTGTTTTTCTTTTTTAACATCATGACCGGCAGAACCGTTAGCGAGCACTCCGCGCCGAGCGGATGCTCATAATAACGCCCTTAATATGCCCTAACCGCCGGGCGGAAGGGTAGTTCGGAACCCGGAAGCCTTCCGGATTACCGTGAATAGCTTTTTAACCTAGATAAGACCGAAAATTCACGTTCCAGGAAGGGTGGGCGGATTGGCCGTCCCCTCGTTCCTTGAGAGGTTCGTGACCAAAAACCCTTAAAGATATATATAAAACCAAACAAAAAGTATTATAGTTTCCAAGAAAAACAAAAAATTTAAAAAATAACCGAAAAAACCAAAAACAGTATAAAATTAAAAAATCAGTAGAAATCATCCCCCCAGACAAGATGTGATCCGACCCTCCCGTTTGTTGTTGATAGATATTTTGTTGTTACAGGCATTTATATCAATCACGATCGTTACGATCATTTTTGTAGCCCCTCTGTGAGGCTTGTACTGTAGCGTTATTAGAGTATTTAAGCACGTTAATACTAATTTGCGCTCAATCCGGAAGGGTCTGCTGATTTGCGCTCAATCCGGAGGGGTCTTGGGAGAAGACTGATCCGGCAAGCAGTACAAGAAGCAACAAGATGGGGCTCAAAGACAACAATAGTCGACTGTTGGGTATCGTTAACAAGTTTTGTGTCCCTTTTGGTACAAAAAACTAGATAGTAATCTGTGGTGGGCTCGACAGTGCTGCACTGTAGTGACCCTTCACCGAACTGCGAAAATCCGAGTTAAGCACCTTAATTCGGATATTGAACAAGCCCGGAGGGGTATAGTATTACTAATGTTATTACTTATATAGCCTATATTAGTACTCGTATATCGTTTTTCAGTGAAAAACACAGTAAGCGGACCGGTTTTTAGGGTCAAAATTGCAATATTTTGACCCACCACAAATCGCGATTTTTGAAAAATCGATTTTTCTGAAACGAAAAAAAGCGCTAAATTAGTGAGTTTCATCGTAACTGTGCTAGTATAATAGGTAGAACCGGTTGAGTTTAGTTGACAAGTAATTGGAACTATTTTGGTACCAAAAACAGAATTTTCGCGAGTTTTGAGAAAACGGAACACTAAAAAATCAGAAAATTTTTTGAAATTTTTGAGTTACGACAGTAAAAATAGTTGTTCGGACATTGTCCACTAGTGAATCTACAGGTTTTAAGACCCGTTTCCCGAAAGCATTCCGGATTACAGAGAAACGGACTTAACATGCTTGATTCAGTGGATTCATCAATCCGGAGGGGTCCAAATAGCATAGTTTTTTGCACAATTTTTCAACTAAAGCGTTTTAGATCGGGTTTTTTTCATTGAATTAGAAAAGTATAGGCCTTCGGAGCTCGGATCGATAATTTTTAGGTCGAAAAAAAAAACAGAATTGCGGTGGTCTGGGGATACTGAGACCCAGCCATGAGCTCACTAATTTAGCATGTAATTAAGTTAATTTGAGCGTTTTGGTCGAAGCCGGAGAACAGTAACCTTTTTGTCGACCCGATGTTGAAAAGACCACTAAAAGAACTGGCATTGGTAGAGAAGGTGAAAAGCATGTAGAGCTCTGTTTAGACGTTGGCCATTCGTCTTAGAACCTAGCTTTATTTTCCGTCGATATGTACTTCCGGGCGAATGTTACATAAATGTTTGTATGGCGCTCCTGGGTGTTATTCTTTTTTAACATCATGACCGGCAAAACCGTTAGCGAGCACTCGGCGCCGAGCGGATGCTCATAATAAAGCCCTTAATATGCCCTAACCGCCGGGCGGAAGGGTAGTTCGGAACCCGGAAGCCTTCCGGATTACCGTGAATAGCTTTTTAACCTAGATAAGACCAAAAATTCACGTTCCAGGAAGGGTCTGCTGATTTGCGCTCAATCCGGAGGGGTCTTGGGAGAAGACTGATCCGGCAAGCAGTACAAGAAGCAACAAGAAGGGGCTCAAAGACAACAATAGTCGACTGTTGGGTATCGTTAACAAGTTTTGTGTCCCTTTTGGTACAAAAAACTAGATAGTAATCTGTGGGGGGCTAGACAGTGCTGCACTGTAGTGACCCTTCACCGAACTGCGAAAATCCGAGTTAAGCACCTTAATTCGGATATTGAACAAGCCCGGAGGGGTATAGTATTACTAATGTTATTACTTATATAGCCTATATTAGTACTCCTATATCGTTTTTCAGTGAAAAACACAGTAAGCGGACCGGTTTTTAGGGTCAAAATTGCAATATTTTGACCCACCACAAATCGCGATTTTTGAAAAATCGATTTTTTTGAAACGGAAAAAAGCGCTAAACTAGTGAGTTACATCGTAACTGTGCTAGTATAATAGGTAGAACCGGTTGAGTTTAGTTGACAAGTAATTGGAACTATTTTGGTACCAAAAACAGAATTTTCGCGAGTTTTGAGAAAACGGAACACTAAAAAATCAGAAAATTTTTTGAAATTTTTGAGTTACGACAGTAAAAATAGTTGTTCGGACATAGTCCACTAGTGAATCTACAGGTTTTAAGACCCGTTTCCCGAAAGCATTCCGGATTACAGAGAAACGGACTTAACATGCTTGATTCAGAGGATTCATCAATCCGGAGGGGTCCAAATAGCATAGTTTTTCGCAAAATTTTTCAACTAAAGCGTTTTAGATCGGGTTTTTTTCATTGAACTAGAAAAGTATAGGCCTTCGGAGCTCGGATCGATAATTTTTAGGTCGAAAAAAAAACAGAATTGCGGTGGTCTGGGGATGCTGAGACCCAGCCATGAGCTCACTAATTTAGCATGTAATTAAGTTAATTTGAGCTTTTTGGTCGAAGCCGGAGAACAGTAACCTTTTTGTCGACCCGATGTTGAAAAAACCACTAAAAGAACTGGCTTTGGTAGAGAAGGTGAAAAGCATGTAGAGCTCTGTTTAGACGTTGGCCATTCGTCTTAGAACCTAGCTTTATTTTCCGTCGATATGTACTTCCGGGCGATTGTTACATAAATGTTTGTATGGCGCTCCTGGGTGTTATTCTTTTTTAACATCATGACCGGCAAAACCGTTAGCGAGCACTCCGCGCCGAGCGGATGCTCATAATAACGCCCTTAATATGCCTTAACCGCCGGGCGGAAGGGTAGTTCGGAACCCGAAAGCCTTCCGGATTACCGTGAATAGCTTTTTAACCTAGATAAGACCGAAAATTCACGTTCCAGGAAGGGTGGGCGGATTGGCCGTCCCCTCGTTCCCTGAGAGGTTCCAGGAAGGGTGGGCGGATTGGCCGTCCCCTCGTTCCCTGAGAGGTTCGTGACCAAAAACCCTTAAAGATATATATCAAACCAAACAAAAAGTATTATAATACCCAAGAAAAACAAAAAATATAAAAAATAACCGAAAAAACCAAAAACAGTATAAAATTAAAAATCAGTAGAAATCATCCCCCCAGACAAGATGTGATCCGACCCTCCCGTTTGTTGTTGATAGATATATTGTTGTTACAGGCATTTATATCAATCACGATCGTTACGATCATTTTTGTAGCCCCTCTGTGAGGCTTGTACTGTAGGGTTATTAGAGTATTTAAGCACGTTAATACTAATTTGCGCTCAATCCGGAAGGGTCTGCTGATTTGCGCTCAATCCGGAGGGGTCTTGGGAGAAGACTGATCCGGCAAGCAGTACAAGGAGCAACAAGAAGGGGCTCAAAGACAACAATAGTCGACTGTTGGGTATCGTTAACAAGTTTTGTATCCCTTTTGGTACAAAAAACAAGATAGTAATCTGTGTGGAGCCCGACACTGCTGCACTGTAGTGACCCTTCACCGAACTGCGAAAATCCGAGTTGAGCACCTTAATTCGGATATTGAACAAGCCCGGAGGGGTATAGTATTACTAATATTATTACTTATATAGCCTATATTAATACTCCTATATCGTTTTTATAAAACTCCTAAAAACACAGTAAGCGGACCGGTTTTTAGGGTCAAAATTGCAATATTTTGACCCACCGCAAATCGCGATTTTTGAAATATCGATATTTTTTGAAACGGAAAAAAGCGCTAAATTAGTGAGTTACATCGTAACTGTGCTAGTATAATAGGTAGAACCGGTTGAGTTTAGTTGACAAGTAATTGGAACTATTTTGGTACCAAAAACAGAATTTTCGCGAGTTTTGAGAAAACGGAACACTATAAAATCAGAAAATTTTTTGAAATTTTTGAGTTACGACAGTAAAAATAGTTGTTCGGACAACGTCCACTAATGAATCTACAGGTTTTAAGACCCGTTTCCCGAAAGCATTCCGGATTACAGAGAAACGGACTTAACATGCTTGATTCAGTGGATTCATCAATCCGGAGGGGTCCAAATAGCATAGTTTTTCGCAAAATTTTTCAACTAAAGCGTTTTAGGTCGGGTTTTTTTTCATTGAACTAGAAGAGTATAGGCCTTCGGAGCTCGGATTGATAATTTTTAGGTCGAAAAGAACAGAGTTGCGAAAAGTTAGGCGGAACCTATTAGATAGAAATTTTTTGAATTTAGAAAAAAGACGTTTTGGTTAATAACTTTGGAACTACTGGACAGATCCAGTTGATCTTGGTACCAATAGATCAGAAAACCACTAAGATACCACAACTTCAAATTGAAAACTTCAAACCGGGCCAAATTTGTAAAGTCTATGTAACTTTGAATCTTTTCAAACTATTGCAATAAAATGCATTAAAGTAAAATGCGCTGATATATCAGATGATGAGTATCGAAATATACGTAAAACCGTCTGGTACTGTAGAAAATGCATCGCGATAAGAGAGAAAAATAAGTCCGTGCAGCAAGCTACGTTTTTTCTCCGTTACGTTAACGATATAGTGAGAACATTGACGGGTGATCCTGAAAAAGTGCTACGGGCTGCAAACTTACTACATCCAAGTTTACAGTTTGTGACATTCGACCAGAATGAACGAAAATGCAGATTCGGCGATTTCGAATTGTTAGCAGCTAACCTTCCGAATTGACAGTTTTGAGAGATTAGTGACGTTATTGGGACGATTAGTCAAACGGTGAAGGTGAAGATATTCTGATATTTTGAAATTTTAAAAAATCGAACAGAAGTCGCACTTCCGAGAAACGGCAAAACCCCGCCATTTTGGAAGAAAAACAGAATAAAACCAAAACAACAAAAGTTGCGACGAAGATAACTACGAGAAAATAGAATATCGGAATCAAAGAAAACAGCAGAGTTAGCAGAGACCGTTCCGAGTTGCAACGATTGTGTCGCTAAAATCGTTGCAGGGCCGTTCACAACAACGGTGAAGGGTGGATAAGCAGCCTTCCGAAAGGAAGATAAGGTTGTTATTTCCCCGGATTCTAGAATCCGGAGGGGTCTCGGGAATGTAACTTGTATCATTTTATATAAACTTTTAGCTTCCCGGTTATGTCTTGAATTGAGTTTATTTAACATCTGAATTCATTTCACGACGATGAGAAGCTAGGAGTTGGGGGAAAAGGGTTGATCCATCTTCGATAGAGATGATGATTTTTATCTACTGAACAAAACAATAGTAATATATTAAGTAGTAGTAGCCCTGTTTTTAGGAGTGACCTCGTGGTCTGGGGATACTGAGACCCAGCCATGAGCTCACTAATTTAGCATGTAATTAAGTTAATTTGAGCGTTCTGGTCGAAGCCGGAGAACAAAAACGTTTTTGTCGACCCGATGTTGAAAAGACTACTAAAAGAACTGGCTTTGGTAGAGACGGTGAAAAGCATGTAGAGCTCTGTTTAGACGTTGGCCAGTCGTCTTAGAAGCCAGCTTTATTTTCCGTCGATATGTACTTCCGGGCGAATGTTACATAAATGTTTGTATGGCGCTCCTGGGTGTTATTCTTTTTTAACATCATGACCGGCAGAACCGATAGCGAGCACTCCGCGCCGAGCGGATGCTCATAATAACGCACTTAATAGGCCCTAACCGCCGGGCGGAAGGGTAGTTCGGAGCCCGGAAGCCTTCCGGATTACCGTGAATAGCTTTATAACCTAGATAAGACCGAAACTTCACGTTCCAGGAAGGGTGGGGGATTAGCCGTCCCCTCGTTCCCTGAGAGGTTTGTGACCAAAAACCCTTAAAGATATATATAAAACCAAACAAAAAGTATTATAGTACCCAAGAAAAACAAAAAATATAAAAAATAACCGAAAAAACCAAAAACAGTATAAAAGTAAAAAATCAGTAGAAACCATCCCCCCAGACAAGATGTGATCCGATCCTCCCGTATGTTGTTGATAGATATATTGTTGTTACAGGCATTTATATCAATCACGATCGTTACGATTACTTTTGTAGCCCCTTTGTGAGGCTTGTACTGTAGGGTTGTTAGAGTATTTAAGCACGTTAATACTAATTTGCGCTCAATCCGGAAGGGTCTGCTGATTTGCGCTCAATCCGGAGGGGTCTTGGGAGAAGACTGATCCGGAAAGCAGTACAAGGAGCAACAAGAAGGGGCTCAAAGACAACAATAATCGACTGTTGGGTATCGTTAACAAGTTTTGTGTCCCTTTTGGTACAAAAAACTAGATAGTAATCTGTGGTGGGCTCGACAGTGCTGCACTGTAGTGACCCTTCACCGAACTGCGAAAATCCGAGTTAAGCACCTTAGGGGGTCCAAATAGCATAGTTTTTCGCAAATTTTTTAACTAAAGCGTTTTAGATCGAGTTTTTTTCATTGAACTAGAAGAGTATAGGCCTTCGGAGCTTGGATCGATAGTTTTTAGGTCGAAAAGAACAGAATTGCGAAAAAAGTTTTGGTTAATAACTTTGGAACTACTGGACAGATCTAGTTCATCTTGGTACCATTAGATCAGAAATTAGCTGAGCTTACTAATCAGAACAAAAATTATTCGAAAAATAAAGCGTGAAAATTTTTTGAGATTGTTTTTAGCAAATTCACCAATTCGGGAGGGTAGACCCCTCACGTTTTATAAAAAAAATTTTGGAAAGCCCTTACACCCCTACCAAAGGGTAGAAACGGTTGAATAAGTCAATTTTACGCTGTTCTAGAAAAATAGGAAGGCTAAAGGCACCAGAAAACCTTGATCGAGCCGAAATTAGGCTAGCGATAAGACCCTTCACCGTTAGAGTGAATTGTCAAATAAGAGGCTTAACTTCAATCCGGAAGGGTCAAGGGAAGGACCACATACCCTTACTAGTTGATACAAACAGCATAATGGCATCGGAGAACGTATCCGGAGGGCTATAGATTGAAAATCAAGGAAGTTTCAGACAGGTTAGTTTTACAAAACCGGAGGGGTCCCAATCAGGAGAGGTCCAAGTTTTTCCTAACTCGGAGGGGTCCCAATCCGGAGGGGTCTTGTTTTCACAAAACCGGAGTGGTCCCAATCTGGAGGGGTCTCAATTTTGCCAATCCGGAGGGGTACTGATTTTTGTCAACCCGAAGGGGTATTGTTTTTGTAAAAGGACTTAGGTAAACAGAAGAAAAGATAATAGTGAGGGGTATCAGGTTATTAAGGGACAGGCTAGGAACCAGTGACTGCACTGGTAACTTGCCTTTCAAAAAAGAGCAGACCAAAACAAAACAGGTCCAAACTCGGATATTTGGGACACTAAGTCTAGATTGAAAAAGAGTGTGTAACTCATTGGTGTGGATTGAATTCCAAAACGTTTTTGAGAAAAGAGACTGAGGATTTTAATAGGTCTAGCTCGGGCAGTCCGAAAGCAGATAGGTAAAAGGAGACTCGGTGGGTGCAATAGACGCCCACTTGAGAAAATTACTGCCTTAAAGTTTTGTCTGTTTGGTGCAGCACCAAGCAGGGAAAGCTCTTTCTTTAAAAATACAAGTTCGAAAATTGTACTGCGACTGACTAAGAGTAAAAAACACATACAATTTTCATTAAAATATTCTTATTTTTTTTCTAGTTTTAAATCAACTATTTGTGCTTGATTGGGTAGTGAATACACAATCTTTTAAATTGACTGATACCATCATAATGTGCTAGTTCTCAAATCTTACGACTAATAATCGATTATTGTGAATAAGTTGTATATACGCTGTGCCGCGATAATATACAAGGATTCGTGGTCACTATTTAATAGAAACTTTTGGAATTTTTTGTGTTGTGTAATTATTATCAGTAGTCAGATCAAAGGACACTAGCAATCTAATTGAGTGTATAGGTAGTAAGAAGTGGTAAATTGAATATGAGCCTAGACAAGTCAAGGATACCTATACTAGGTGATAGCTCCAGGAAATTCATACCTGAGAAACAGAGAAGAGCAATGACCGACCCTTTTGTGGAAAGAATCACACAAACCCGGAGCGAAAAGGGGAGACGGTTTCAGGCAGAATGGTTGAAACCAGAAGTCAAAAGTCTTCAAAAGAGCGAAAAGCTATGCTAGAAGTTGAGGTCAATCCGGACCAGACCATGAATGAGAACCAGGAAATACATGGACCGGAGGGGGATGACAGAAGGCTGGCGAGTGAATCTACTCCGGTAGAACAAGGCCAAGATTTTGCCACTTCTACCGGGACACTGGACCGAGAGGAGATTTCGGAACTGTCCGACATCTCTACTGAAATTGTGGCAACTAGAAGATCTCCCACAGACAACACCATGATAGCAAGCGTGACTGAGAAACAGGCAACGTCCTCATCGTTTTCAGAAAGAGTGAAGAACACTTTTGGTAACATCTTTCCATTCACCATGGGAGTGGGTACAGGAAATGAAGGTGAATCCCAGGAGAAAGAAGAGGACGATGATGAGCAAGTTGACTTTGGATCTCGAGTCAGCCTCAATAGTTCGATCCAGGAGAATGAGGCATACACCGACAGAGAGAGTGGAACAATGGACAAATTTGGTGTGGTGAGAACGATGAGCAAAGACACAAACACATCAGGCCAGTCAAGAGACTTTGTGAGTATGACAAATTCGGAGACGCGAACGGGGGATTATAAAAACATAGGGCTAGGCAAAGCATCGGTGGATCCAGAGGTGGATAATGAAAAGACGTCGAGGCAGAGAATCAAAGCCCAAATCTCGACCAGCACAAAGCTACCTGGGATCGACAGGGTTACACCGCCACTAGTGACCCTACTAGTAGAAAACGGAGCATCATTAGAAGAAGCCTTGAACAACATAGTGGGCAGTATAGGAGAACAAAATGAACAGATGTCCATAAGAATGAGTGAGCTAGAAAGGGCAGTCCACATTGAAAGAGAAAGTCTGCGGGAAGAATTAAACCGCAATAGACAAGAAGTTTTGGTTAATAACTTTGGAACTACTGGACAGATCTAGTTCATCTTGGTACCATTAGATCAGAAATTAGCTGAGCTTACTAATCAGAACAAAAATTATTCGAAAAATGAAGCGTGAAAGTTTTTTGAGATTGTTTTTAGCAAATTCACCAATTCGGGAGGGTAGACCCCTCACGTTTTATAAAAAAAAATTTTGGAAAGCCCTTACACCCCTACCAAAGGGTAGAAACGGTTGAATAAGTCAATTTTACGCTGTTCTAGAAAAATAGGAAGGCTAAAGGCACCAGAAAACCTTGATCGAGCCGAAATTAGGCTAGCGATAAGACCCTTCACCGTTAGCGTGAATTGTCAAATAAGAGGCTTAACTTCAATCCGGAAGGGTCAAGGGAAGGACCACATACCCTTACTAGTTGATACAAACAGCATAATGGCATCGGAGAACGTATCCGGAGGGCTATAGATTGAAAATCAAGGAAGTTTCAGACAGGTTAGTTTTACAAAACCGGAGGGGTCCCAATCAGGAGAGGTCCAAGTTTTTCCTAACTCGGAGGGGTCCCAATCCGGAGGGGTCTTGTTTTCACAAAACCGGAGTGGTCCCAATCTGGAGGGGTCTCAATTTTGCCAATCCGGAGGGGTACTGATTTTTGTCAACCCGAAGGGGTATTGTTTTTGTAAAAGGACTTAGGTAAACAGAAGAAAAGATAATAGTGAGGGGTATCAGGTTATTAAGGGACAGGCTAGGAACCAGTGACTGCACTGGTAACTTGCCTTTCAAAAAAGAGCAGACCAAAACAAAACAGGTCCAAACTCGGATATTTGGGACACTAAGTCTAGATTGAAAAAGAGTGTGTAACTCATTGGTGTGGATTGAATTCCAAAACGTTTTTGAGAAAAGAGACTGAGGATTTTAATAGGTCTAGCTCGGGCAGTCCGAAAGCAGATAGGTAAAAGGAGACTCGGTGGGTGCAATAGACGCCCACTTGAGAAAATTACTGCCTTAAAGTTTTGTCTGTTTGGTGCAGCACCAAGCAGGGAAAGCTCTTTCTTTAAAAATACAAGTTCGAAAATTGTACTGCGACTGACTAAGAGTAAAAAACACATACAATTTTCATTAAAATATTCTTATTTTTTTTCTAGTTTTAAATCAACTATTTGTGCTTGATTGGGTAGTGAATACACAATCTTTTAAATTGACTGATACCATCATAATGTGCTAGTTCTCAAATCTTACGACTAATAATCGATTATTGTGAATAAGTTGTATATACGCTGTGCCGCGATAATATACAAGGATTCGTGGTCACTATTTAATAGAAACTTTTGGAATTTTTTGTGTTGTGTAATTATTATCAGTAGTCAGATCAAAGGACACTAGCAATCTAATTGAGTGTATAGGTAGTAAGAAGTGGTAAATTGAATATGAGCCTAGACAAGTCAAGGATACCTATACTAGGTGATAGCTCCAGGAAATTCATACCTGAGAAACAGAGAAGAGCAATGACCGACCCTTTTGTGGAAAGAATCACACAAACCCGGAGCGAAAAGGGGAGACGGTTTCAGGCAGAATGGTTGAAACCAGAAGTCAAAAGTCTTCAAAAGAGCGAAAAGCTATGCTAGAAGTTAAGGTCAATCCGGACCAGACCATGAATGAGAACCAGGAAATACATGGACCGGAGGGGGATGACAGAAGGCTGGCGAGTGAATCTACTCCGGTAGAACAAGGCCAAGATTTTGCCACTTCTACCGGGACACTGGACCGAGAGGAGATTTCGGAACTGTCCGACATCTCTACTGAAATTGTGGCAACTAGAAGATCTCCCACAGACAACACCATGATAGCAAGCGTGACTGAGAAACAGGCAACGTCCTCATCGTTTTCAGAAAGAGTGAAGAACACTTTTGGTAACATCTTTCCATTCACCATGGGAGTGGGTACAGGAAATGAAGGTGAATCCCAGGAGAAAGAAGAGGACGATGATGAGCAAGTTGACTTTGGATCTCGAGTCAGCCTCAATAGTTCGATCCAGGAGAATGAGGCATACACCGACAGAGAGAGTGGAACAATGGACAAATTTGGTGTGGTGAGAACGATGAGCAAAGACACAAACACATCAGGCCAGTCAAGAGACTTTGTGAGTATGACAAATTCGGAGACGCGAACGGGTGATTATAAAAACATAGGGCTAGGCAAAGCATCGGTGGATCCAGAGGTGGATAATGAAAAGACGTCGATGCAGAGAATCAAAGCCCAAATCTCGACCAGCACAAAGCTACCTGGGATCGACAGGGTTACACCGCCACTAGTGACCCTACTAGTAGAAAACGGAGCATCATTAGAAGAAGCCTTGAACAACATAGTGGGCAGTATAGGAGAACAAAATGAACAGATGTCCATAAGAATGAGTGAGCTAGAAAGGGCAGTCCACATTGAAAGAGAAAGTCTGCGGGAAGAATTAAACCGCAATAGACAAGAAGTTGGTAGAAGCGAAAAACGCTTGAAGGAAAGAAGAGACAAGCACATAGCGGAGAACTTGTCGCGAATGACAAGAGAAGCGAAACAGAGAGAGTTACGCTTAAGAGACGACATGGAGAAAATGAGAATGCAGCAAGATCAGTCTCTTGGGACTCTTGACACAAAGATAGATGCGATAATGGAGAGGCGAACTCAGGCCATCATGGATAGGTTGGACGGGCTACTAGGCAGCAAGAGTGGACCAAAAGAAGAGGAACCGAACTCGGGAGGTCCCAGCAGGGAGCCGAGGGTGAACTTCAATGACCATCAAAGGAGGAGGACATATGGATCCACTAGAAGTAGGGGCAGTTCGTCAGGCTATGCCACAAGGGATAATAGAATATGGGGTCCAAACAGTAGAGCAAGTTCGACAGGAAACAGAAAGACCTCAAACGAACGACCGAACGCAAGACACACATGCGACTGGGAGAAGTGATTCTAATAACAGGAGACAAGCGAGCCCAGGGAGGAGTCATGTGGGCCAAGGCGGAAACAGTCACGGCGATTCGGATTGTAGGGGTGCACCGAATACAGAGCCTTTAACAGGGGGCGATGATACTCAGGTGGGGCACTCAAGAGAAGCTACGGCAATGGCCACAGCCTCTGAACCCCTAAACAAGTCTTTGAAAACATTCCTGACGAAGTTATCTAGAACCAATGAACGCAGTGAAAAGTCCAGAAGAGTCTTTAAGAAACCAAGATGCTATAAAGACAAATCTGACGGCTGCATCGACACCTGGATAGAGGTGATGAAACTGATTTTTCAGGAAGAAGACCTGTCAGGAAGGCAAGAGTGCAGTGCGCTCACCAGTAACTTGGAAGGGACAGCCCTAAACTGCGTGATGGCCAAAAAGCAATATCAGCGGGATACTGCGGAGAAAATCTTTGAAATCTTGTTGAATCGTTTTGGTTCAGAGGTGCAGGGACACCAAGCAATGATGCGCTTCGAGAAAAGAAGGCAACGAGAAGATGAGACGATAAACAAGTTTCTAGACAATTTGGAGATGCTTAGAAGGCGTAGCCAACCGGAGAGTCGAACAGGAGGATGAACCTGGCGGTAGCCTCAAAATTCATCGATGGTTTGAAGAATAATGATTTTCGAACAATGTTAGCAACGCGTTACACACCCTAATCAACCAATGCGCCAACACCAGAAGAGTTGTGGCTCAAGTCAAAAGAATATTTTACAAGAACAATTATGGCAATTTTAACAATGGACCAGCAAACCAAGGGAACAACTGGTATAAACCGAGGGACGATATGGACAAGAGACGCTCTTGTGCAAATTGCAGTTCGACCGACCATCTTGTGTCAGCATTCCCAACTTATAAACAGGGCATGAAAGCGATAGGCCTCAGCCTCGAAGACGAAGATGCGTCAGAAGTCGATCATGAAGATTTCATGAGAGGAGCAATTGCAAAATTCGGCCCGAGGTGTTTATTTTGCAACTTGGAAGGTCAATTTAAACCGGATTGTGTAGCAGACATCAAGCATCCAAGGCACGAGGAAGCTTTATTGGTTGTGAAAGCCTGCAAGGCTCGCCTATTGAGTGAAGCGGAGGAAAACCGCAAGAGCTGGCAACGAAGAAAATGCAAGCTGTAACAGAAGAGACATGTGAACCTGAACGGGTGACTGCGGCGGATGACTTCAAGACTGATTATAGGGCAGAAGCGAGGGATGCCCTAAATAGAGTGCAGCAGGAACTGGTAACGAAAGAGATCGAGCAAAAAGTGAAGAAGCTCGAACTGGAAAATGAGAAACTACAGGAGAAACTGGTTACCTTCGAGGCAACAGAAATCGAAGAAACGAAGGCACCAAGTAGTTTGAGCATGAAACTTAATGTGATCTCCGGGCAGAGGTTCGGTATGGTGCCACAAGGAAGCAAAATACAGTCATTAATCTCGGTAGCGGGACACCAGGTAATCAGGAATCTGAGTGAACCGTCAGAGTTCACCTTGATGCATTTGGACACATATGCAGGTTATCTGAGGCAAGTGAGCCAAGCACTGAGCCACGCACTCTTGTGCAAAATGCAGTTCGACCGACCATCTTGTGTCAGCATTCCCAACTTATAAACAGGGCATGAAAGCGATAGGCTTCAGCCTCGAAGACGAAGATGCGTCAGAAGTCGATCATGAAGATTTCATGAGAGGAGCAATTGCAAAATTCGGCCCGAGGTGTTTCTTTTGCAACTTTGAAGGTCAATTTAAACCGGATTGTGTAGCAGACATCAAGCATCCAAGGCACGAGGAAGCTTTATTGGTTGTGAAAGCCAGCAAGGCTCGCCTATTGAGTGAAGCGGAGGAAAACCGCAAGAGCTGGCAACGAAGAAAATGCAAGCTGTAACAGAAGAGACATGTGAACCTGAACGGGTGACTGCGGCGGATGACTTCAAGACTGATTACCGGGCAGAAGCGAGGGATGCTCTAAATAGAGTGCAGCAGGAACTGGTAACGAAAGAGATCGAGCAAAAAGTGAAGCTCGAACTGGAAAATGAGAAACTACAGGAGAAACTGGTTACCTTCGAGATTTCGAGCTACTACGGGAGGTTTTAAATCGGACAGCTGATGTATTTTCAAGACATAAGGCGGATATCGGTTTCTGTAATTTCGCCGAACAAGAAATCGAACTTGAGGAAGACGCCGTTTCCCATAGGGAAGACGCAAGACGAATGACGCCACATAAATTGGAAGCGTGCCGAGCGGAAATAGAAATGTTGCTCGAATACGACATGATAGAACCCTCGAAATCGCCATGGGCTTGCGGGGTAGTAATGGCGAAGAAGAAAGGGGGCAGCTTAGGTTTTGTTGTGACTTTCGCTATTTGAACGCGGTAACGATAAAAGATAAGTACCCGATACCGCGAATAGACGAGAGCCGCTCTAAACTTGGTGATGCCAAGTTCTTCACCACATTGGACTTGAGTTCTGCCTTCTGGCAGGTCCCTCTGCGGAAGAAGGATAGAGACAAAACCGGATTCGCGTGTGAGTTGGGGTTGTACCAGTAGGAGAGGATGCCCTTCGGTTTGTGCAACGCAACGGCCACTTTTCAAAGACTGATGCCTCAGGCTTTGACCAGAGTGACAAAGAAAAACGGGAATCTTGTGATGTGTTACGTGGATGACGTAGTCATAGCAACACCGACCCTGGAAGACCACATTGATCGGCTCGATGAGGTCTTTGGATGCATGAAAAGAGCAGGCTTGAAATGCAAACCATCGAAATTTGAAATCCTTAGGGATTCAATCAAGTACCTGGGAAGAATGGTGGACAGGCATGGTGTGAGGCCGGACCCGGAAGCAGTAGAAGCTGTGTTGACATGGAAGGCTCCCAGAACGGACACACAGCTCATGAGCTTCCTAGAGTTTGCCAACTACTACCGTTAGTTCATAAAAGGATATGCAGACAAGGTGTATCCGATGCAGAAGCTGATGCGCAACAAAGGGAAAAAATTCGAATGGAGCGATGAAGCTCAAACGGCCTTTGAGAACATAAAGCGGGAATTGTGCGAAGCGCCAAAGCTAGGCATGCCTACTGAAAAGGGCATGTATGTTCTTGACACAGACGCATCAGTAGTAGCCATCTCGGGAATACTGCATCAGGAGCAAGAATGGAATGGGAGAACCGTTCTACGTCCCATAGCATATGGCAGCAAGGTGTTAAGAAACACTGAGATGAAATATGGTGCACCAAAAGCAGAAATGTTTGCAGTAGTCACATTTGTGGAAAAGTACCACGCATACTTGGGGAGCGCTACCTTTAAGTTACGCGTGGACAACTGGGCGTTGTCCTGGTTGAAGAAATACTCGATGGATCAGAGTTATATTGGTAGGTGGATAGTAAGATTAGATGGCTATGATAATCGACCAGGATAATCGAGCACAGGATGCGTTACAAACACCAGAATGCTGACAGCCTCAGCAAGAAAACCGAGTTCTATGAAAGACTGGAACAGAAGCAGGGCAATCAGGCAGAAATAACGGAAGGGTTCTCGTTTCTGGACAAAGAAACTTATGAAGCGCTTCCCTTAGCGAGATGGTTGGACAAGTCTGGACATCCAATTCCAGTACATCCTGAGTTACTTGTAGAGAAAGCAGCTAAGATAAAGATCCTATCCAAGAAGGACCCGGTGCCCTTGGATCTGTTGCTGCGCTCAAACCTGGTCCAGCGGAAACTCTCTCGCATGAGCATTAACAGCCTCTCATTATTGGATAAAACGGTGCAGGTCACACCGCAAGTAATGCGGCTGCTGGGTGGATTGTTAGAGAGAGAGAGAGAAGTGACCAGTGATGACCCCGAGTGGGCAGCAGCAGTGGCATCACTGACAGTCAGTGAGAAGGTGAAGATCATGCCGTCCAGACGACAACACAAGGAGAACGAGAGGGGTTGTAGGACAATAGTTCAGCAACTAGTATCCTCAATGCCACACGAGATTTTAACCACTACTTCTTACGGACGGAAAGAACAGTGGAACGATACGCGAAAGGAAACCGTTACATTTGTGGTCCAGGATAAAGAAAGTGAAAAATTTGAACGAAACCTGGTGCAAGATTGTTTGTCCGGGGAGACGAACGGTGAGAGGAGCCGGCGAGTTCAAGACAAACACCCGGGACAAGGAAGTTTGTCCGGGAAGTCTGATGTAGATGAGAAAGTTCCTGATGGGAAGCAGGACCCGGAGAACAAAGTTGTGTCCGGGGAGTTCAGATGGATGCGAAGAAAGCACAGAACTGACCCATGAGATAGTGCAGACTCCATCGCAGACTCTTGAACAGATGACAACTCCCGAAACTCAGGAATTGACACCTACTCAGACAGGACCTCGAGCTCAGGATCAGAACTGTCAGAACTAGCGATCCACACACTACTAGTGGAAACTCGAGCAAGGGATCTGGATAGAGAGGTATACCAGGATCCTGACAGTAATCGCTACCTCATACCAGGTGAAAGAGTCTTTGATATTGCAGCGGATGATCTGGAAACAATAGCGGTATCGAAACGTTCGATGAGTCTGTTGCCACAAAGAGAGGTAGTCAGGACTGATCTTCAGCCATTCGACCAGGAAACACAGCCATTTTCAAAGATTTGGTGCGTTAAGATGGAAGAAAATACACATCAGCCCAATGAGCTGATTAGTCAGATGAGGGTCATGAAGACGTACTTGAAGGCGAGATACAGACTCTCGGATCTTCTAAGAGCGCAGAGAATTGACCGCATGACAAGCAACCAGAAAAAATGGATCGAAAATGGTTCTCCGGACAAAGGAGACCTCGAGGAAGACAGTTACCGCAATCTGAGACAGTATTTTATGCAGAAAGAGGGAAGCTTATACTTAAACAAGGACGGGATCGTTGCTTGCAAGAGAAGAGATGAAGACAAAGTCCTATACAAGTATAACGCAACTCTAACAGACAGAACTCTTATTCAGGTCGCATGATCAGATGGGCCATCAGGGGATCGACAAAGCATATCAGAGGATCCCGAAGCGCTTTGAGTGGCCTGGAATGAAAAAGGCATGCGATAAGTGGGTAACAGCATGTCTGTCATGCCAACAGGTCAAGGATTCAAGGAAATTGCGATTTCCCTTACAAGCGATCGAGTCGTCTGAATTCAACGAGGTGGTGCAGATAGATCACCAAAAGATATGCATGACAGACAGTTGTTATAATCAAGTCTTGGTCATGATAGATCACTTCACGAAGTATGCAGAGGGCGTGCCCTGCATAACTGCCTCAGCGGAAGACGCGTGCGACCACCTGATCAAAACGTGGATAGCGATACATGGTTTTTGGATGACGATTCAATCGGATAACTTAACAGCTTCCGTAGGAGAACTCACGAAAGAGCTAATGATACGCTCACAAGTTGCTCAAGCTCACTCCCGGACATACCAACCCCAGACAAATGGCTTAGTGGAATGGCAGAATCAAACATTAGTGTCGATGCTGAGGGTATATTGTTCCAGGTACATGACCGATTGGGACAGATATCTTCCACGGGTGATGGGAGCTTACAATAGCACACAACACTCCACATATGATGCTGACAATGAGTTAGAACACATATGATGCTGACAGGGCACGAGAAGTCTTTGCCCTTGACTTTCTTGTATCCAGAGTATGAGGGTAAGAAGACGTCACCACATGTCTATATAAGGGATGTAATTAGACGTCAGCAAGAGTTGAACGACTTGTGTAGACGAAATACTCAGCAAGCACAGGCAAGGCAGAGGAAAAGATTTGACAAGAAAGCAGCTGGTGCAAAAGCTTATTCGGTAGGGGACTACGTATGGGTATTTCAGAACTTCCCACCACCGAAAGGAACGAAAAAGCTCCTAAAAAAAGGAGGGGACCCTTCATGATTACGGAGGTGCACCAGGAGGGACGCTTTTATAGACTGAGTACTGGACGAGCCTCTCATTACGAAAACATTAAGCCACACAATCCATCAACAGAAGACTGGTGTATACCTGCAGACATGGAAGAAGGGGATTATCTAATGATGGACCCTGCTTGTGAGGTCAATGAGAAGGGCACCAGGGAAAAGAACGATTGGAATGAAGTCATAGAGGAAGGAACAAGTACACCACTGGAACTGGACCCAAATGAGGTGATTGAAGCTGAGGTTGAAACTTTACCCTACGCAGAAGAGGACTGACAAGACCCTGAACAAAGGGAGGTTCCCAAGAACTTGGAACCTGATCTTTCGTTCACGATACAGACTCGACAGAATGACAGGACAAGATCCAAGAGGAAATATAACCCTTAAGGCGACGATTTTGTAGTGGACAGGATAGACCTAAAGAAGATAGTGGAAGAAGTATTGGGTCTAGATGAAATAACTGTGTCGCAGGATATTAACATAGTCAATGATCACGACGATGAGTGGGTCGATGACCGGTCGAAACCAGAGGTAGAATTCGACGACGAGCAACAGCAGTCACATGAATAAGACTTGACAAATCTGCGCGTCTTGGAATGGCTGAACGAAATGACGTCGGACCCAAAGGAGACCAGTAACACGATTCAAGATGTAGATCGTGAAAGCATGAAATACAGGAAAACCGAACGAGAAGATCCTTCCTGGGCTGCCCAGGAGGGGCGACTACTCATTCCGACTTCCAATACCCGGTATGCGATCGACGGGGACGTCGATGGATATTTTTGTCCTATTTTTGTCCGGTGAGTGGGGGTAGGAATTACCCACACTGAAAATTTATTTTTAAAAAATTTAAGAATAGCAAGAGAGACAGGGGATTTAGAAGCAGAAACAGGCGAAGAACCAAAGAAACCTGACATAGGGAGGGTGGTTGAGTCATATTTTAACTTACCAAATGAATATTCTAGCAGCATAATATTAACAGATAGCGATTTCATACTCACAAATAGAACATGTGCGATAGCAATAACAGCAGTCATGAGTTTCAGGACAGCGTTAGCAGCGGATTTAAAGAGAGAATATAAAAACATAGACTTCCTTTGGAAGCAGAGACCAGGAATAGGGGGCGTAGCAACCTTGCCTCCGGCGGCGTCACAGATACCGGGAAAATACCTATGTTTCTTAGTGACACGGGCGACGGAGAGGCGGCACGTAGACCCGGAAAACCAAGTCTTGTCCTTGACGAGATTGAGAGACTTCCTCGTGGAAAGGGATGTGGAGGAGCTCTCGCTTCCAGTGTACGATCCGAACTGAGGACGCGTGCATCCTCGGGAACTGTACGCGCTCATACACGTAATCTTCTCTGATACTAATATACAAGTATACGTACATAAGAAATATTACTTAAGTATAGACTGAGTTGAGGTAACATGCAAGAGGGTGTGAGACTAAAGTTTGTGTAGTGTGTGATATGTGTGTGATGTTATGTTGTGTGTTATGTTATTAAGATCATGGGTAAGAAGGAGTTAGTGACCACGACCAACTGAATAACGATCTTAGGAATAGATCCAAAGTTTGGACTGTCCTATCTTAGGTCGAATTCCAAAATTTTAGAGACCGATTGATTTTAATAAATTTTAGGATCAAAATTTTTTTATCTGACTGTTTTATATAAATTTTAACGAGAAGTTAAGGTGAAACGGACGAGTGTGATATTCGTGACCTCTTTTCTAGATCTTGATTGATCGTTTAATTACTCACTTGAGTCAAATCATTAAATCAAATCGAATCGAACCTGAAAAGAGAATGCATAACTTCAACTTGGATGAATTGATGGACCTGGCAGAGGCATATGTAGGACCGATGATAGATGCGATCTATCGTCGGCTGATGGATCGAGACTTTGCTCTGGAGGACCCAGAGGTAGTCATGTTGCTGACTGCCCTGATCAACATCTTGGGGCATGACAACCGCGGGGACCGCCCCACGGAAGTCCTGTTGATGGCAGCATATGGAGAGAGGGGAGTACTAGACCGCCCGAACATGAGAGTGATGAGGTGGAGAAACGGGGCTCTCTCAGGGAGTCACTTGGCTAACGAGCCTGGATTGGGAAGTTCTAGGACTTATCAACCAAGTGAGATGCCTTTGCTCTCCAAGCCCAAGCCTGGGATGAGGAGAAGGCATCAAGAGATGAACCGCGAGGCTGCCTCGTCTAGTTCACCACTGAGAATAGCTGTGCCACCAAAGAGGGCGAAAGTAGAACAGGGGGTTCAAACGAACCAAACCATGCAAGATCTAGATGGGATGAAGGATGAGCTGGAAAGGACCAGGAAGGAGCTGGATGAAATGACTAAGACCATGCTCATTACGGAGGACGACAGAGACATGTGGAAGCGATTGTTTGAAGACTGCAACAAAAAGCAGGGTGAAGAAATTGAACGCTTGAGGCGGGACTACAAGGAGCGATCGGAACGGGTGGCATTGACAACAGTCGTGGAAGAAGTGATACCTTCAAGGAGTATTCCTCGTGGGCAGTCCCCAATGGAGCTCTTGACACCTCGAGAATTGAGTCAAACGACAGAAACGCGACTCCCAGCTACAAAGGGTCGAGTGACAATCCCGGACCCGAGTGATACCTTTGGTGACCCAGTCGTGGAGCAGACGATAAGGAAGCTGATAGAGACAGCTGAACGACTAGTGGCCAACAGGAATGCGCCAGGTTCCGGGGTGACTGCACCCTATGGAACGGTTGACGATATGGGCAGAGTACAGCTCTCCCAAGACGTAATGACCAAAAGGGGAGTTAGCGATGCAACTCTACCAATGGGGAGCTCAAAAGTCCCAGACAGGAAGATACGAAAGATGCCGGCGAAGAAAGTGTCACGGGTAATGGATGTACAAAAGAATAATCAGTTGAAGTATCACTTCACAGGAGTTCCGGAGGCGGATCCGAGAGCTTGCTTCAACCGAGCGACCTGGAACCCTGCAGTAAACCTGCAGCAACCACCACTGGGGACATCACATCTGATACTGGGAGACAGCTTGGTCAGAGTGCTCTCAAACTTGAGGACCTCCTGGATCACCACGGTGACGACTTTCGGAGGCGCGACGATAGCCCAGTTATTTCGGATGGTGGAGCTGATGAACCCAGGGAGAATCCCTAATGTAACGATCCTAGTTGGGACAAATAACATCTCGAGAAGCTCGGATGAGGAACAAGCACTATGGGAATCAATGATGGTGTGCTTGTTTACTACTCTGTGGCAGAAGTTCAACTGCGCGGTACTGACCGTTTGCACTGTGCCAATGAACACGGGGTCATTGACTGCAGCAGGGAGAAGGCACAACGAAGGAGTAATCAGGTGGAAGAACATCCTGATGAATCTTGCAAGTCAGAATGCCGGAAGGATGATCCTTATAGATATCGAACATGAGCTGAGGGCCATGGATCAGGCCAGGCTGACTACTGACGGCGTCCACTTTGATAGCGTAGAAGGACAGGCTTGGTTGAACATAGTCTTTCAAGAACGATTGAACGTAATGGAAGAGAGAAGGAAAAGATGTTGAAGGAAGATTTGGAGAGAAACGTGACGTTGTGTCTCTACAACAGCTTCTGCAGGAACATATAATCTGACGTGGATCCCCTACCTTGTTGCAAACAAAGGGTAGAAGAGCAGAAGTGTTGAAGGTCTGCTTCCAGCAGCGTCAGAATAGCTAACAATGTGTTGCAAAACACAGAAACTGAAAGTGCAGATTCAATGTCGCAGGAGGAGGAGATGGAGCATTGCTAAATGGCCGGAGGACAAGATGCGAAAAGAAACAAAAATAAAAGAATTTAGAAGTTTTGAACTTCTAAACGACGAAAAACAGAAATAAAACAAAGAAGTGGTGAAAGAGAAGAAGTTAAAACTCTGAAAGAGAAGAGAAGTGGTGAAAAAGAAGAATTGTTTTTTGCGTGTAACAAAACTCAAGTGAGAGACTAAGCAACCAAGTTGTAACTGAAAACTGAAATATTTAGTTGAGTTTTGAGCATTGCAGAATTTGTTGCATTTATAAATTTGTATTTTGATTTTAGTTATGGCTTTAGAGAAAATTACTACTTATTTAAAAAGGCTTGAGTAAAAAGTATATTTAGATATTCTAGCCTGCATGACTGTTTTCAATCAACTAGGACGACTGATCACTTAGTGGTGACATGAAAGGCTTGGGTAATCTCTCGAAGAGGGAGATTGTTTCCTTGTTCTTTATAACCACAGAGTTCCTTAAATTTAATATTCAGGACAATAACAACTAAAATTTCCGGAGGGAAGAAGCATAGTAAGATAATTTTAGCTTGTTGATTGGCAGGACTGTCCTGCAAACTAACACCTTTTAAAACCTAGGAGAAAAAGTTTTAAATCAGGGCATTGACATTGGAAGTCACAACAAATGTTTTATATCAAGTCAAATCCTCAAAGTGCAGATCAGTGAAAAAATTTGGAAGGCTATAGTAGTGTAGTATGATGCCATTTATATTCTGAAGTGAGTCGATATGACGTGGATACGAGTAATTTCATGCAATTTGTAAATTCTGTTTGATGACACTGTACCAATTTTTCGAACATTGCGAGATTCAATGGGGACATTGACCGGGCTGTCCGGGGAGTATGTGACATTCGATCAGAATGAACGAAAATGCAGATTCGGCGATTTCGAATTGTTAGCAGCTAACCTTCCAAATTGACAGTTTTGAGAGATTATTGACGTTATTGGGACGATTAGTCAAACGGTGAAGGTCAAGATATTCCGGTATTTTGAAATTTTAAAAATTCAAATTGAAAAGTCGCACTTCCGAGAAACGGCAAAAACCGCCATTTTGGAAGAAAAGCAGAAGAAAACCAGAACAACAATAGTTGCGACGAAGATAACTACGAGAAAATTGAATATCGGAATCGAAGAAAACAGCAGAGTTAGCAGAGACTGTTCCGAGTTGCAACGATTGTGTCGCTACAATCGTTGCAAGGCCGTCACAACAACGGTGAAGGTTGGAAAAGCAGCCTTCCGGAAGGAAGATAAGAGTGTTATTTACCCGGATTCAAGAATCCGGGGGGTCTCGGGACTGCAACTTGTATCATTTTATATAAAATTTTAGCTTCCCGGTTATGTCTTGAATTGAATTTATTTTATATCTGAATTCATTTTACGACGATGAGAAGCTAGGAACTGGGGGAAAGGGTTGATTCATCTTCGATGGAGATGATGATTTTTATCTACTGAACAAAAACAATAGTAATATAATAAGTAGTAGTAGCCCTGTTTTTAGGAGTGACCTCGTGGTCTGGGGATACTGAGACCCAGCCATGAGCTCACTAATTAAGCCTGTAATTAAGTTATTTTGAGCGTTCTGGTCGAAGCCGGAGAACAGTAACGTTTTTGTCGACTCGATGTTGAAAAGACCACCAAAAGAACTGGCTTTGGTAGAGACAGTGAAAAGCATGTAGAGCTCTGTTTAGACGTTGGCCAGTCGTCTTAGAACCTGGCTTTATTTTCCGTAGATATGTACTTCCGGGCGAATGTTACAAATTACAATAGAGACACCAAACACAAACGGGAAAATGGAATTTTTCGATTTTCAAAATAGTATTGACCAAAGCAGAAAAATTAGCTGTGGGTGGTATCAAAAACTAACAGATACAGGTATCATACTCAATTTCAGAAGCTGCGCCCCCTTCAGTACACGAGAAGTGTGATTGAAGGAACTGTTCACCGGGTTTTCCGCAGTACGTCAACATGGGAATAATAAGATTAAGCGATGAAAATCAACCGTGAACAGTGGTTGGATAACCAATATCAGGAAAGTTGGTCGTCACGGGTTGCATCGCATGCCCTTGAAAAGATCAAAGGAGAGAGCAAAAACAAAAAAAACCTTATGATTATAGCAGTGATTCACCACCCATCTTGATGGTCCAATATAGGGGGAATCACAGTCAGACGTTAGCAAAAAAAGTCTGCGATATTACCAATGCGCAGATAGTATTCACGACGCGGAAAATGAAAACTTGTATGCCCTCTCTAAAATCCTCCTTTTCCAGTGAACTGAAATCAAAAATGGTATTCAGATTTGAATGTTGTGGGTGCAAATCCATCTATGTTGGCCAGACGGTCCGACATCTCACCACAAGGATTGCGGAACACCGAAAAGAGGATGCCCCAGTTGGACAGCATATAAGGCAGTGTGGTAGTGAGAGTGGTGAGTCGGAGTTTAAATTGAAGATAATCGACCAGGCGTCCAGCAGCATCAAGTTTCTTTCATTAGAGACGCTGCACCTTAGGAAAGAGAGACCGGCAATTAACACGCGCGACGAGTTTGGAAGTAGGGAGCTGATACTAAGGCTAAATTTTATAGTCGAAGAATTCTGGCTAAAACAAAAAACTTAGAAATAACTTTCATGTTAGCCTGAAAATTAGCGACAAAACGAAATTGTGAAAACAAAAAGTTGAAAACTCTCAAAAATTTATGACAAAATGTTTAAAATTGTTACATAATAGTTGTTACATAATTTTAGTAATATTTGTAAGACTTTGATTGGTTGAATTTTTTTTAAATTTTGAGATAATGATATGTGTGACACTTTTAATGATCTTTGATCATTTCTTACAGATAGTTTAGAAATTTTACAACCTGAAGATGCTCAAAATTGTGCAGAAACCTTTGAATGAATTTTCAATTTTAACGCATTCTCAAACTATTGAAATAAGATGAGGCATAAATTTTTGGCTGATTAACCATAAAGTCTCTTTTCGGTTACATAGCAGTATTTCGACAACCGCGTATTCAGACTCGTCAGTATTCAGACAAATACTGTTTCAGCCAATCAGAATAGAGACAAAGAGGGAATTAATAAATATTTATTATATATTTTGGATTATTTATGTCTTTTCTCGATTCTGATTGGTTCATACAGTAATTGTATAAACTCTGACGAGTATGAATACGCGGTTGTCTAAATACAGGCTGCACTCCTCTCCATTCATTACTTTTGATAATTTACTATGCAATAACTTTTTCAGCTGAAGCAAATCGGGCCTGTTTGATGGAGCTTTTCAAAAGCCGTAGATATGCGTCAATTTTGCAAAAACAGTGCAAGACTCTCCAGAAAAGCTTAATTTTGTTTCTTTTTGATTCAGACTATTACATTTGAATTTGAATCTCTAAAAACTATTCTGTGATGCTGAAATTACATTCTGGTTGTTTTAGGCGGCGCATTCAATATCTATATATCAAATAGAAAATTTGGCAAAAACGAGAAAGATTTTGGTATTTCTAAAAAGCTCCCAGGAAAAATTCATAGTTAAAGTGAGAAAGATGAGCGGAGATAAACCAACTCACTCATTTTTTTCTTTACAACTCACTCATTTACTTTAGTACTCACACGAAGGGGTAATGTTGAAACCAATCCAGGCCTTAAGAAACAATAGCTGTTCCAAGAATGTAGAAAAAAAAACTGAAATCTTTTCAGCCGAACTTTCAAAGTGTGAATCGACAACACCTGCAAGCAAAATAGATTTCTCAGGAAATGGGTGAAAAACGGTGTTAGGAGTTTCGGAAAAACGACTCACAAGATGTTTTAAAAAACAAATAATTTTTAGATTTGACAGACAATCTTCAATAAAACAAAAAGGGTGGCGCTGCTCTGTTACTTATACCAATAAAAATTGCTCCGAAACTCTTAAAAGATTTTTAATTTGTTCGATAAAGAAAAATATGAATCAGAATGTCGTGATTGCAGATCGAACTTCAACGTTGAGTAAGGAAGGAATGATGATCAATTCGAGTTATAACCCGAACAAAACAAATTTCACTAAATTTTTAGAAAAAATAACACTCAGAAAAAACAATGAGTTTGTGTGTCCAACCAGATAACACTCATGGGTGATTATATCATAAATTTTCTAAACTTATCAGGAAAAGACAGTTTGAAATCTATTATTATTCCTTCTGAACTAAAAGTTTTCTCCCAATGCTGAGACGCGAGTCAGTGCTTTGCAAAGACTCATATTGATTACCTCACTATAGATTGAGTAACAAATGGAACCGAACTGTGTTTTGAGAGCTCATAAAAGAGGGACTAATGTTTTCTTTGTTAATTACTCTAACTTCGAATGTTCTGCTTTAACATTCGCCAATTAGAAAAACTTTGCTTGTATTTTTGTTGCAAAAAATGTGCTGAAAACGGCATGATAGAATTCAGAGTGCAAAAAAGTTTGACAAATTAGCCTGAACCTCTTTTGGCTTATTAGAATCAAAATACCGCAGATTTTGATTCTATTGTCATCTGTGTGATGAAAAATTGGCCATTTTAAATAAATATAGGAAGAAAAGCTTTCGCAAAATGTTTACAAGCTTCTGAACACAGTTTAAGCGAAAATGGAATTTCTTCACTCAAATATGTGGTTCGTGTTACTGCAGAAAGTTGATGATATCTAAATCGGCGATAACTAAATCAGAAAAACGGCGATACCTAAATCATACAATGAAACGATAACCCAGATTGTGAAAATTACTTTTTTTAAATATGTAATTTTACACTGATGCGAGTTTCTTGCTCTGTTACGTCTCAGCATGAAAATTCAGCTCGGAATCAAATCTCAATTCTCATCCCTCCGTTTCCAGCATACAATTGTGGAGCAACGCTAGGATAAAAATTGAGAACTGAACATCAGAAAACCTATATCGTACCTGCTGAGGCAAAAAACCACGGCTAATCAATAATTGTGACACACCTTAGTTTGTTATTATTTCCTATATATCGCAAAAAACTTGTCTATGATTGGTCAATATGGTTGTTGAGAATGACTCCAAGCAAAATTGCATTTGCTATATTTGAGAAAGGACGGAAATAATTTTGACTTATGATTTTTAACTTTTTGAATTGACATCAAAATTAACGCGGTTTTTTAAAGGTTGTTGATTTTGACCTAAACCGATTTATTGGAAAAAAAAGGTTAAGAAAACTTTGGAGCTTCAACCCAATCGATAAGTTATAATGATAATAATGTCAGATAGGTTGAAAACTTTTCTTATCAAGAGTTAACCGTTTACCCTACCTCTTGATTTTGGCCGTTTTCTAATTTTCAATCGATCATCCACATAACATTAAACGCAAAAGCTCAATACTTGAATAGAATGAAATTTTTCTTCGATGAAACAGTGGATTAAATCATTGGAATTCAGCGCTCTTTTGTACTAATTGAAACCTTCATATGTGACCCTTTCTTTATGATTTACTTGGAAACTTTTTTTAGCGGTGAGCCCCTCATCAGTATTAAATGACTAAACAGTTTGGCCATTAATTTTATGTTCGGCAACCACCATTCCTAGTCATGTTAAGTCTGATCTAAACTAAATTGAACATTGATATAGCTTCTTTATGGCAAAAAAAAAATTATATGCCATCCTATATGTTTGGAGATATGCCACACAGTGAAACTCTCAATCAAACCAATCCGCCCCAACCTCCTCTTTTAGCTTGTCTTGTTACCAGAAGCGCAAGCTCAGAGCAATTTCTTCCTTTGATAATATCCTGTGTCCCATTTGTAAGCAATTATTTCAAATGACAAACTCTACTCAAAATTAAAAGAAAAGATGAATATTCTATTGTTCGACATCCTCACTTTAGGATCTGCCATACGTGCACAAATAACTGCAATAGTGTATTACCTATTTGTCAATCACAAGTTTGAGTTAGTTATTTATTGGCGTAAATTTTGTCTTTTGAAAAAAGCTGTTTTACTGGAATGAACGACTTTTTCAAATCGAAGCCATGATCCGGGTAGAGGATATAACAGTCATTTAATTTTTGATCAAATTGTTATTTAGTGAAGCGACCACAAAAGTGGCTAAAAGGAAGGCATTTGTTTGACTCATTAAAAAATTTGAAAATTTTGACAGCATGCTTGATGTTGAAAAAAAAACGATTTCAACTAAAAACTATGTATTCAAGGAAAAATACGCACTTTTAAATAAACTTGTTTTTTAAGAATGACTTCCGAATGCGCTATCTACTTCAAATAGAACGCAAAACTGCAGATAAAGATTCTTCAGGACAAACCAAGAGCAGATTATTTACAGAATCTGCATCCGTTCTTCTTTCATTGATATCCCAATTAAAATTTAGTTTGAACAAAGTTTCGTGTCCACAAGATGTCCAGTTTATAGTTCGGTAAAACTGTATCAGTGCAATGGCCTAATTTAACCCAATAACTGCCCTTCGGAGTCCATATACTCTAATTTGGTCAATATTTTATCAAAGGATCTCTCTTTACCCTTCTATCTAAAATGACATATCCCATCCTCATTAAATGGTTAGCCTTTTATCATTTACTTCATACCGTTTGCAAAATTTTTCTAAAACCTAATAGTTCAACTCCTCAAAAATACTTGCCCAAGATATTATGAACACAAAACGGCTTTCAAGAACAAACATAAAAATTTGACACGCAGTTCTCCCTATTTTGTTTGTATACTGTGACGAATTAATAAAGAACACTTTTACCCAATACGGAGAAGTTTTCGGCCATGATACGAATAAACTTGTCTATGATTGGTCAATATGGTTGTTGAGAATGACTCCAAGCAAAATTGCATTTGCTATATTTGAGAAAGGACGGAAATAATTTTGACTTATGATTTTTAACTTTTTGAATTGACATCAAAATTAACGCGGTTTTTTAAAGGTTGTTGATTTTGACCTAAACCACTTTATTGGAAAAAAAAGGTTAAGAAAACTTTGGAGCTTCAACCCAATCGATAAGTTATAATGATAATAATGTCAGATAGGTTGAAAACTTTTCTTATCAAGAGTTAACCGTTTACCCTACCTCTTGATTTTGGCCGTTTTCTAATTTTCAATCGATCATCCACATAACATTAAACGCAAAAGCTCAATACTTGAATAGAATGAAATTTTTCTTCGAGGAAACAGTGGATTAAATCATTGGAATTCAGCGCTCTTTTGTACTAATTGAAACCTTCATATGTGACCCTTTCTTTATGATTTAATTGGAAACTTTTTTTAGCGGTGAGCCCCTCATCAGTATTAAATGACTAAACAGTTTGGCCATTAATTTTATGTTCGGCAACCACCATTCCTAGTCATGTTAAGTCTGATCTAAACTAAATTGAACATTGATATAGCTTCTTTATGGCAAAAAAAAAATTATATGCCATCCTATATGTTTGGAGATATGCCACACAGTGAAACTCTCAATCAAACCAATCCGCCCCAACCTCCTCTTTTAGCTTGTCTTGTTACCAGAAGCGCAAGCTCAGAGCAATTTCTTCCTTTGATAATATCCTGTGTCCCATTTGTAAGCAATTATTTCAAATGACAAACTCTACTCAAAATTAAAAGAAAAGATGAATATTCTATTGTTCGACATCCTCACTTTAGGATCTGCCATACGTGCACAAATAACTGCAATAGTGTATTACCTATTTGTCAATCACAAGTTTGAGTTAGTTATTTATTGGCGTAAATTTTGTCTTTTGAAAAAAGCTGTTTTACTGGAATGAACGACTTTTTCAAATCGAAGCCATGATCCGGGTAGAGGATATAACAGTCATTTAATTTTTGATCAAATTGTTATTTAGTGAAGCGACCACAAAAGTGGCTAAAAGGAAGGCATTTGTTTGACTCATTAAAAAATTTGAAAATTTTGACAGCATGCTTGATGTTGAAAAAAAAACGATTTCAACTAAAAACTATGTATTCAAGGAAAAATACGCACTTTTAAATAAACTTGTTTTTTAAGAATGACTTCCGAATGCGCTATCTACTTCAAATAGAACGCAAAACTGCAGATAAAGATTCTTCAGGAC